>NW_006400197.1:76802-93559 GCF_000299155.1 Elephantulus edwardii | reverse complement strand
ACTACTCTAAAGGGCCCCTTTGGCAGTAGGAAACACATAGACTATTATGGAGATTGATTTTGGAATTTAGATGCACTCTTATTGATTGTGCTTTTATATTTTTATATATTTGCTTTCTTCACAGATCATGTCCTTGATTTCATCTCACAACTCATCTGGTCATTGATTTTCAGTGAATCAAATCTATACTAGTGAGGGATTAAATTTAGTTGGACTAGATCCAAGGCCTGTTTTGGTGCTCATGAACTTGCTTCAATTTCCTTCAGCTTTAATTTGAACTTGCACATGGGTAAGCTGATTGCCACTTCCACAGCTAATATCTGAACTTGGGATGATTGCTTCTCCACTGACTCGTTCCAATTAGATTGTAGTTAATTAGATAGCTGGCTAGTACTTCAGGTGAGGGCCACTGTCACTCAGGGAGCATTGACCTCCTAACAATTTCTATAATCCATTTTGGACTCCCTTTCTGATAATCCCTGGCTTCTGAGAACCAGCTTTCAGTTTGGGGCAAGAATCTCCAGGTTTAACTTCCTTATACTGTGAACCTAATTAATGGTCATTAACTCTAGGAGTCCAAAATATTTCACCATTTGCCAAAAGCTTAGATCTTTCAAAGAACCATAATTCACCTGGGGAGGAGTTGGGGGGTGCGGCAGAGAAAGAAACTGTGCACTGAATGAGGTACCTGATCTGACTAATTCATGTAAGTAGTATAAGGATATGTGTGTTTGGCAATAAATATGAGGGGCTGAAGCAAGTCTGAATTTAATAGAAACTATAGGAACTAATTGTCAGGAGGAGATGAGCTAACTACGAACTAGCAATACCAGTAGCGACAGAAACCACATTGAAGTATTTAATTGTCACAGAAGGAAACTCCAAACGTAGAAGGGGGAGGGAGGATAGACAAGACTCTCAGGCAGGGGAGTAGACAGCTACCAGAAGACGAGACTCCCTGGCAGAGGAGCCGGGGCTCATTGGTGGAGGAGTTTCCCTTGTAGTGTAGGCATCCTGGGCAAGAAGCAGACAGCCACCACTGGATGAGGATCCCTGGTGATTGGAGGAGCACGTGGCTACTGGTGGAAGAGGCTACTTGGTGAAGGAACCATGGTCACCAGCAGAGGATGCGCCCTGGTGGTGACCCAGTGGTCACTGGCAGAAGTGGCTCCCTGGTAGAGGAGCCCGGCTTCATTGGGGGAGGAGTCTTCCTTGTAGTGGAGGCACCCTGCGCAAGAAGCAGACAGTCACCATTGGATGAGGATCTCTGGTGATTGGAGGAGCACGTGGTGGAAGAGGCTACCTGGTGGAGGAACCTGTGGTCACTGCAGAGGATGCGCCCTGGTGGATGAACAGCCATCCACTGGAGGAGGAGGCTTCCTGGAGGTGGAGCCAATGGTCACTGGCAGAATAGGCTCCCTGGCGGAGGAGCAGACAGCTGCTATTTTAAGAGGATCGCTGGCGGTGGAGGAGCAAGTGGCAACCCGTGGAGGAGGCTCACTAGGGAAGGAACTGGTGGCAATCTTTGGAGAAGCATCCCTGGTGGCAGAGGAGGAAGGCAGCCAGAGCTGGACGAGGATATCTGGCGATGGTGGAGCAGATTGCCACTGGAGGAGGAGGCTTCCTGGCGGAGGGGTAGGCCACTGCAGATGAGATGGTGAAGCATTAGCAACTGGAGGTGATGGAATCTGTGGAGAAGGTAGCGGTGATGGAAGAATCTTATGGATGGACGATAGGCAGTTGTGGCAGTGGTGGGGCAGCAGCCTAAGAGGAGGTAGCAGGAACATCTGGAGAATAAGGATGAGAATGGGGTGGTGGCGGCAGATCAGCATCTTGAAAGAGGAGAAGGAGGCTGTAGCATCAGCATTTTGTAGGAGGAAGAGGAATAGAAAGAAGAGGAAGATTAAGAAGAAGTAGAGGATGAAGAAGAAAAAGAATCATCTTCCAGGAAGAAGCAGAAGAAGGGCCTTTGAGGAAAAGTCAGAAAAATCAAAAGAGTATTTGTGCAAGAATCAGAAAAAGAATGTAAAATAAGAATTAACTTGGAGGAAGAATGAGCAAAGAAGAAGGAAAAGATGATTTTGTGAGGAAGAAAAAGAAGATTTGAGAAAGAAGCAGCAGCAGAAAAATCATCTTTAAGGAAGTAGAAGTATCTTTAAAGAAGAATAATAATCATCCTAGAGGAAGAAGCAGAGATCGAGGACAATCTTTGAGAAGGAGGAGGAAGAAGCAGAAGAAAAGAAAGCAGAAGTAGCAGCTGCAGAAACAACAGCAAAAGTGGAAGGAGAAGCATCAGCAAAAGTGGTGAAAGTAAAAGAAGCAGCAGGAAAAGCTGAAGATGCAGAAGGAGGAGAAATGGCAGAATAAACAACAGAAGCTGAAGCAGCAGACACAGAAGTAACAGCAGAGCAGAAGCAGTAACAGCAGCAAAAGAAGCAGAGCAGAAGCAGCAGCCAAAGAAGAAGCAGAAGAGCAGAAGTAGCAGCCTCAGTAGGAGCAGAGGAGGAGGAGGGGAAGGGGGAGGGAAGCAGAGGGGGAGAGGGAGGAGGAGAAGGCAGCAAAACAGCAGCAGCAGCAAAACCAGGAAGCAGGATAATCATCATAACTGTCACTTTCAAGAGGTATCAGCAAAAGACTAATCTTTGGGGAAGAAGCAGGAGTAGAAGGATAATTATCTTTGAGGAAGAAAGAACATGAGGAGGAAGAGGAAATGGAGGAAGATCATCAAGGAAGAATCAGGTAAAGAAGAAAGAGAAGAAATCGAGGGAGATGATGAAGATTCTTCAAGGAAGAAGCGGAAGGAAAAGAGTAATCTTGCAGAAGAAGTAACAGCTTCAATGAAGTAGCAGTAGCAGAAGTATTTTCGAGGAAAAAGAAAAATCATGTTGCACAAAGCAGCAGCAGAAGAATTAGCTTCTTCGAGGAAGAAACAGAAGGATGATCTCTGAGGAAGCAGCAGCCCCCCACTGTGTCCTCCCTGAACGTTGGTACTCACATGCAGTTCATTCCTCAGAAGGAGGGTTCTTGCCAGCACCTTCAGTATATCCTAGAAACAGAAACATCAGGAATTAATCAACTAGAGAGAATGTGCGTCGTTGTGCCTTTCTAATCAACGTTTCTGTGGGATTTATTTCCCTCACTATTTCATTTAGGCTCACAAATTCAAGATCTCTGGAGGAAAAATCCTCAATGAGTAATTGCTCATATATTGCAAATTTTAAGACTAGAAATATAAGGTGAAGGGCCCCTTTCCTATTTTTGTTGGAGCATTTTAATTTAATTCCAGTTGTGTCAATGGAAATTTAGACTCTTCTGCACACATGAGTGAGATGACCATAATAACCAATCCATCCTCAGATCACGTGCCTAAGGGAGCCTCTGGTGAAAACGCACAAAATCTCTAAAATGCATTATCCAATATGGCACGTACTCACTCATCTCACTGCCATCACAACAGAACAAACTCATAGCAGCTCACTTTTAGAGACTATAGATTGCATAGGAGGAGATTGCCCATCTTTCTCCCTAGGAATTGATCCACAAAAGAGGGGCCACCATCGGCTTAGTAGTGCATCTTCCTAGAGATGACGGTATGAGAGCTCCCTCAAAAGGCAGTAGTGTATGTTTTGAAACTTGAAGTTCACTGGTGGACTGTAGCAGCTGAATTTCTGGTTTTATTTCACTGACTTTATGAGCAATCAGTCATGTTGTTGTTATGTGCTTCTGAGTTGACTTAAGACTCTTAGAAACTGTATGAACAACAGCTCTGAACCCTGCCATATCCAGAGCCAATGTCATCATCTCTGACATACCTGCGGTCATTGTCACAGTCACTGTGTCAATCCATCTCATCCAGGTTCTACCTTTCTTGTGTGCTGACACTTCACTCTACAATGCATGATGTTCTCTTCAAGGACTAGCCTCTCTTTGTGACATGCCCAATATGTATGAGACAGAGTGTCAAAATCCTTGCCTGCAAGTAGCAGCCTGGTTTTACCCTCTGCAGGACAGACCTATATTTTCAGTACTCAACACCACCCCTCAAAGGCATGAATTCTTCTTCTGTCAACCTTATTCATTGTCCAGATTTCAGATGCACAACAGGCTATTATGAAGACCATGGCCTGGATCAGGTGCACCTCAGTCTTTAGATTACCATTGTTGCTCTTTAGCACTATGGAGAGGTCCTTGACAGCAGACTTTCCTAAAGCAGCTTGCCTTTTGATTTTCTAACTGCTGGTGCCAAGAGTGTTGATTGTAGATATGAACAAGATAAAATTGTTGCAATCTCAGTCTTTTCTCCTTCTATCATGATGCTGCTAATTGGCCCAGTGCTAAGACCCTTTGTTTTCTAATGTTGAAATGCAATCCACCTTGAAACAACAGTCCTTGACCTTCTGTAGCAAAGGCTTCTTCAGGTCCTCCTCAGTTTCAGCAAGTGAAGGTGTGTCATCTGAATAACACAGGTTGTTGATGAGTCTTCCTCCATTCCTGATGGCACATTCTTCATAAAATCCAACCTCCTGAATCATCTGTTTGAAAAGGTATACATCCCTGAAGCACACCTTTGTTGATTTTGACCCATGCAGTATTCCCTTATGCTATCTGTACAACAGGTCATGATCTTGATAGAGGTTTTACATGAGTACAATCAAATGTTCTGGGATGTCTCTTCTTCTCAGTGTTAGCTACAATTTGTTGTAATCTACACAGTAAAATGTCTGTGTGTAGTTAATAAAGCACAAATAGACATCTTCTGAGACACTGCTTTCAGCCAAGGTCTATCTGACATTGGCAAGATATCCTTAGTGCCATAGCCTCTTCTAAACCCAGCTTGTATTTTTTGCACTTCTCTTGATGTACTGTTATAGTCATTATTTACAATCTTCAGAAAAATTTTACTTATCTATGGAAATATTGATGTTTCATAATTTCCATACTCTTATTAATTTTAATGAAAGTTTACAGAGCCTTAGGGTTTCCAGTCAGTCACTGTTGCACTTGTCTCCCTGCCCTCCCTCTCACCCTTTCACCTTTCTCCTTGATAAACAAAAGAAAAACTCTTTCATTGTTATGCAATCCCTCCACACAAGTCCACTGCACTGTGCAGCCCTCATTCTGGACTCCTGTCATGAAAATAATACCCAGTCATATTCCCTGTTAAGCAGTTCTCTCCTTCCATCAAATCCCAATGTCAGTCCTGTTTTACAAGTGTCTCTATGCATATTTGCCCTTTTGTGACTGAGATATTTCACTCAGCATAATGTCCTCTAGCCTCATCCACTTTGCATAATATTTCATGAGTTCTTTGTTTTTCTGTGCTGCATAATATTCCATTGTGTGAATACCAGAGCTTCTCTATTTCCATACTCTTTTGGATCACTTTTTTCCAGGGTTGAGAATAAATAAGGATCTCTTCTGGTCAGTTGGCCAGGTAGCTGTGCCACACATTTCTTGACACAACCTGATGAGTATATCAAGGGATGAATCTGTTTGTTGAAATATGTCAATTTGAATCCCATCCACTCCTGGGGTCTTCTTTTTTGTCAATTACCTCAGAGCAGGTTTAACTTCCTCCTTTATTACCATTGGTTCAACTAGTCAGAGGACTTTAAGTTCTGTGTTCCTTTTTTTATGGTGTATGCAATTTCATTAGGAGATATGACTGCTCATCAGTCCAGAAGCCAACATTGAGAGGATTCATCCTGGGATTGATTCAAGCTTTCATCCATAAGGGTCTACAACTCCAATGTTGAAGAGAGCTACAGCAAGGAGGCTGGAAAGCACATTAATATCCAAGTGGCAATGTGAGTTCTTATCTCTTGTTTTCCTTGGAAGGTGACGATCACATGGCTTGAGCATTTCAAAGATTAGGCTTATAACATCATCAGACACATTAAGATGTCTCTTTGATTCTTCTCGTCTTTAACTAAGTGCTCAGGAGTGTCTATGGGGGATGCTGATGGGGGGTGAATCAGTTGTATTATACGTGGTGTCTCCTGACTCTCAGAATCAGTGGTATTAATCAAACGACTGTGTGGAAATGCTGTGATTTTCATGGTAATGACTATCCCAACCTCTATGATAAACTGTTGCTACAGCTTCATTGGTTATGTGGTCAAAGAGGACAAGGACAATAAGATGAGGTGAGAAAACCGTGTAGCCTAGGATGTAGTTGTTAAGTGCCATTGAGTTGAGCACAACTCAAATGCAACCTGTGAACAAAAGACCTGAATCCTGTTCTATAACTATTGTCATTTCTCTAAGTTCATAGAATCTCTGGAGGCATGGTGTTTAGTAAGTGGATGCCACTCCTGCTTCCAAGCCCATCTCAATCTGAGACCTCCAGCAAACACTGTTCACCATGGGTGAGATTATGGCATTTGACACCCTAGTGGCACAGCGTTCAGTATCACAGTAACACAAAGTCACCTCCACTAGTAGGATACTTCTCAATACAAACATGTAGACCGGAATTCCCATAAAACTGTGCTAAATGAACAAATGACTAGAAGAGAAGTGCAGTTTAGGAATTCATAGAATGTGGTCTTGGGATATCACTTAGATACACATTTTTGTTCTTCTACTCTAGAAGCTCACTTTTTGGACCTTTGATGTGAATCTAACTATTCAATCATATGAGAGGAGATAGCAAACAAGTGTTAAGGGCAGAGATGTGGTGAAATTTGTTCAACTGGTGGCATAATGTGTAACAAGTTAGCATTCTCCTCCTGTAAAAATTACAGCCCTGAAACTTGTTGGTGAGTAGCCATGAATTAGAATCTACCAAAAAGTAAGCAGGTTTTTGTGCTGCACAAGTGCAACACCTCTTCTGTGAATAAAGACACATGCACATAAGGTATGCACGATTCACAGATGTCTAAACCACTATGCATAGAGTCCCACACTACATAAGAGAACCCAGCATGCCTAGAGTCTGTGGAAAAGCCATCAATTCACCACCTACAATTCCCAGCCCCCACAATCATGATGCTCATTTTCGCCAGAAACCACAATCAGAGAGGTACGTCTCTCTGACCCCAACCAGAAAGCATTGTTGATAGTTTTGAGATCTATTTATTGTTTATAATTTTTGGGGTGCAAAGACCTTCTGGGCAAAACAAGTGAATTATTTTAGACTACTTACTATTTTCTGAGGTTATCATCTGCAATAAGAGAAGGAAAACTGCATGAACATCACAGCATTGCTAGTACAGCTCTTTTTGCTCTGTGTATGTGATGCTTGTCCCAACAGGAATCATAGAAGACATCTGAAAGGCTGTCCCTCTCTGCTGCATAGTTCAGTTGTCAATTACTAAAAATTCCTAATGTAAGTTGAGATTATAATTTAAAACAGCTCAGTTACGCTCTTTACTATATTTTATAGTGAGCTCAAGTGAAGTAATGGTAAGAAGCTGTATTACAATCCCTTAGACAAGTGGTTAGAATCCACCAGTTTCTCTCCTGAAGAAAGATTGGCAGTCTCCTCCTGTACATTTACTGCCTTTAAAAATCCACTGGAGGGTCAGCTTCAATTCCAATGAAAAAAAGACATAACAACAACTATATTTTATATCATAAAGGCATTGTTCTTAATACCCTCATGAGTCAGGTTTTCATTGGTAAGATTATAATTTCATTTCCCACCTGTACTTTGCCTCCACCTAAAATATATCTAACATTTGCACTATAAGTAACAAAAATAAATACATTTATTCTCTGACTAAAGTTGACTAAGTCACAGAGTCACTAGTAATTGAGATGACATCATTCTTGTTTTCTGTCACACTGGTAGATGATATATTCATGGATTCTATGAGGAAAAAGAAAAAGTGTCAGTATGATGATGGTCTCAGTCATTATTTTCAAGGAAAATGTGCTTGACTTAGAAGAAGGGACTGGAATTTATGACTATATTATGTTAAAAATTAAGATCTTCTATTGGATAATCTTGTTTGTTAGAACATATGGTAGAGAAGATTGTTGTTGTTGATTGCCGTTGAGTCAAGGATGACTCATAGTGACCCTATGAACAAAAGACTTGAACCCCCTTCTGTAACTATCATCATTTCTCAAAGTTCAAGAGTTTCTAGAGGCATGTTATGTAGGAAGTGGATACCACTCCTGCTTCCAAACAAGTCATGAACTGGGAGTTTCACCAAACATTATCCACTACAGGTAACCGATATGGCAGTTGACATCCCAAGGGCACAAGGTTCAGCATCACAGCAACCCCAGGTTACCTCAGTACAGCAAATTGACAGAAGAGTGCTGTACCACTTAGAAGAATGTTCCTCCAGAATACAATAATAAAAGACTTTTAAATACAAAGGCCTTCCTTGAGGACTTGTTGACTCTAAACAAGAGGCTTAAATAAGAAATAAAATCAGTATAATGTTGTTGTTATTATATGCTACTGAGCTGCCTGCGGCTTAGAACAGCCCTATGTACAGCAGCTCTGAACCCTTCCCTGTCCTGAGCCATTCTCAGTAATTCTGACATACCAACCCGCATTGCCCCAATTACTGTATCAATCTCTGATGAGATGGATGAAAGAAATAGGAGATACAATCCTTAGTTTTGTATCTATGTTTCAAGTGACCTAAAGTAATATGATTCTATCTAGAATTGGTAGTAAAACATTCTGTGATGCATTGCTACATTCTCTTTACTCTTCTCTATTTTGAAGCCTACCTACTCGTTTGTATCCACCTGGAAAATTTCAGACATGCCAGTCTGTCAAGAATTCCATATGTTGCATCTACTTTTATCTTTGATTGCATAATGTGTGATAGTGGAATAAAAGCATTTTTATTAGATAACTGGGAAGAATATAATGATCACATTCTATTTTATTTATTCCCAAATCCTTTGTAGTCTGCAATACAGGTTGAAGCTCACATCAAGAAAACAGATTGTCAGCACTAGTCCTATTGGCCAGGAGATATTAGTTCTTGGAGAAGAACATCATTCTCAGAAGGGTGGAGGGACAGTGCAGGAGAGGAAGACCCCGGGTGAGATGGATTTAATACAGTAACTGGGGCAGTTGAGTTTGGTGTGTCAGAATTAGTGAGACTGGATTAGGACAGGGAAGGGTTCACAGCTGCTGTACATAGGGTCGCAATATATCACAAGTGACTCAAAGACACATAACAACAATAGTATACTATGACAGGTTTGGAAGCAGGAGCGGCATCCACTTCCTAAATAACAGAAACTCTATTTCTTTAAGAGGCTTCAGGCCTTTTGTTCATAAGGTCGCTATAAGTCGTGCTTGACTTGAAGGCAATCAACAATAGTCCTATTGGCAACACCATAATAGATGGCAAAAACATTGAGATTATTTACATTTTCAGCTTGCTTAGTTCCACAATCAATACTCTTAGCACTAGTGTCAGAAGTCAAAAGATGAATTACACCAGACAATTCTGTCAGGAACCTCTCTAGTGTGCTGAAAAACAAAGATGTCATGTCTAGAGGCTAAGCTGTGCTTGATCCATCCCATGATTTTTGCTATTCCTTGTTATGTATCAGAAAGCTGGCCAATGACAAAGATGACAGAAGAAGAATTGATGCCTTTGAGTTATGGTGCTGAAGAAGAATATTGAACATCCCATGGACTGCCAAGAGAACAAACTGGTCTATTCTGGAGAGGGTGAAACCAAACTGCTCCTTAGAGTCAAGGATTTTGAGGCTCTGACTCACATAACTTGGGCAAGTGGACAGGAGAGAAGTTTTTGGAGAAGGATGTTTTGCTTGGAAGGGTGTGGAGACTGCACAGGAGAGGAAAACCCCGGATGAGATATATTGACACTGTAACTGGGGTAATGAGGGTAGTTGTGTCAGAGGTAGTGAGATTGGTTCAGAATAGAGCAGGGTTCAGAGCTATTGTGCATAGGATCACTATGGGTCACAGGTGACTTGACAACACATAACAACTACAACCTTTATTAAAGAGTACATCAATTAAATGCTAGAGTCTTTCCATCTATAAGTAACCATCATTAAATCATAGGAGCCCTTTGTTCCAGGCTTCTTTTATTCTATTCTCTTGGCATATTCACTGGGAGAGTTGGATATTCTATGCAAAAGTAAGAGAGTTCAATTTGGGGTTGAATAAGACATTGTCAAATGAAGGTATACAAGCCTCAGGAGATTTGTAGCAGGATGACGAGGATATGTCTTAATTCCCAGGTGGTCCTGTGACTTCTTGCCCAATAGTCTGGTTAGGGCATGAAGCTCCTGTGGTATGTTACTTTCAAGGCAAAGCTAATAATGTCATCAAGCACTTCAGTGTCTTCTGGGTTCTTATCTACTGCAGTGGAGGGTAAGGAGTGCACACAGCACTCTCGGAAGTTAAAGTAGCTATCTTGAGAGGTGTTTGTAACTCTCAAACTCAGTGACCTATCCAGAAAAATCACATGAGCTTTTCTTGGGATTCACCTCTGAAGATTATGGCAAATTGTCCTTATGAGTACCTGTCTGTGGTACTAAATTCAGTCTCACCATACTTCCTGTCTGTGAGAGTGGTGGGTGAGTCATTCAGACCAACTCTGAGGACACAATTAAATGAGTCAGCATAAGCATGTCATTACTCCTAAATGTCAAGATAATTCTACTTGGCTTAAAAGAAGGAATTATTATTTATGACTATATTAGGTAGTTGTGTGATAGCATCCCCCTAGTTATAAAGGAGACAGTGTTGAATAAAAAAGTGTTTTGGATTTTTGTAGCCTTGAGAATTTCCCATTAAATACATAGAGACTGGAAGTCCCTTGTACAGTATTTAAGAAATTGGATTCAGTGGTTGTGAAAAAGAATAATTTCTGATATTTCAGTTATCACCCAAATCTCTCTCTCTCCCTCCCTCCCTCTCTCTCACTCACACACGCACATACACACACACACGTGTACATGCACCACATCTGCACAAACAAAATCACAGACTCACAAATACCATTCTCATGGTGACAAAGATTGAAGATACAGGAGCACACACACACAGTGTATTCAAACCTATTCAAGGGACACAAAACACAGCACACAAACACACACAGAAATGCTCACAGGGGCATCTGCGTCCTGGGCACAGATCTCTCAAGTGCTCAGTGGATGAGCAACGTTCCCCAACATACAGAGATGGCTGTATGGGGATGAGCTGCTGTGTGTGGGTGAGCTGAGGGGAACAGGCTGACCAGCACAAGCCATGGGAACACAGCTGACCAGAAGGGGGACCCATCCAGGAAACTCCAGGACACAGATAGCACCCCCTTACAGCCACCCTCTAATGGCCTGGCACTATGAGAAGCAGAATCACCTAGGCTGTTTCTCTTTCATCCTCACGCACCACATGACCACCCCAGACACCAAGGTGACACTGAGGCAGAATGTGCCGTGGTATGTTGCAGGTTCTAAGCCACAAGCTTATAATTTACGATTTCCTCTGGGGAAATAAGGGAAAACTCCTTTAATAATTACTTTTATCCCTGGAAACTCATTGTAGGGTTGCTCTAAGTTAGAATGGGTTCAATAAGAGTGAATGCAATTTTATGTAGGCTGTAGCAGAAATGGAACTATTTGAGGAACTTGGGCACTGAACATTATAATATGTGACTGGAACTCACCCCCAGAGGAAAGTGATTCTTTGAAACATACTGTCTTATGTATTCATGGATACAGTATAGAGACACACATGTAGATACCTACAAACTTCATGAACACAATTTCACAGTACAGAAAGAACCCATTGTACTATTGAACCCATTGGTCTATGGAAACAAAGTACTAGCATTCCTCAGAAAAACAATGTTCCTTAAACCCAACTATAACCCTCCTTCTGAGTAGGAACCAAGACCTTAGAGGATCTCTGGACTGACAAGAAAGCCCTGCTTTGCTGATCTATCTTATTTTCAAAGACAATGACTTACTTATTAGAGAATACATACCGATTTTCAGAGATTCAGTCTGCAATTAGAGAAAGAACATTTAAAAACTTTTGTATAATCAGATTATTATACTTATTGTTAGTAGAGTTATTTGGGTCAAGATCTTTAATTGGTTGTGGAGTTAAAGACCCCCAAACAGCAAGAAGACCCTGAGGAAAAGGCACAAGCTTTTCCTGAAGGTTCTGTCTGTCTGCAATGAATTTATACTGACAATTACTAAATTCTCAATCCAGACGAAATACTAATATAAAATATTCTAAACCACTCTCTATTATAGTTTAATACCCTCATGAATCAGGTGTGAGTTGGTGTATTTGGTGTATTTTAAATTTCCCTGATACCTGTCCATCCTTTATATATATATAATTCTAACATCTGTGATGTATTTTGCCATGTGTTCACATTTAATAATACGTAAAAAGGACATAATTGAAAAGAAAATGTTTTTCTTCAGACAAGAACAGATTACTCACCAATCCAAATGATGAGACTTCCTCATCTTTATTGTCTTTATTGACATTGCAGGAGGAGTAAAGAGATTCTGTGAAGACACAGCGTTACGATCAGTGTAATGGTTTTGGTTATGTAAAATTAACTTTGGGGTTTAAAAAATTCATATATTTGAACTTTATATATTTTTGAGAGGTCTTCATTATTATTATTTCTTAAGTGAATTTAGTAAAAGTTTACAGAGACATTTATTTCTCATCATTCATACTTTCCTCCTTAACCTTTCTCCACTTTATTTTGTAATGTAGTAATTGTTTGAGATTGCTAATCGTTGTATGCATAATAACTATATGTCCATTCCTTTCAGATTTCCTTCCCTTACTCCAGTAAAGTGCTCAATATCTTTCAATTTGTTTCCTGCTCTCTCCACTCCTGGAACCAGCTTATTTTTCTAACAGTGGTTTTACACACTATTTGTCCTTTTGTGACTGAGATACTTCACACAGCATAGATTTGCTTAGCTTAAAAGGAGGAATAGCATTTACTCATTTGTTTGGTTGAAATGTATTATCTCCTATTGGGCCATTGTGTTTGTTGCAAGAATCCCTAGCAGAGGAGACATGGAGGAATGAAATGAGGAAGAGTCCTTAGCTTTGTAGTTATGTTTGAAGCCATGGCAATCTTTCTACCTAGATCCAGTCCTGAAAGCATTTAGTGAGTCAAATGTGCATTCTCATTTCCCAGGTTTGAAGTTGAGCTACATTTATTTACAATGTGCTCATGGCAAGATCGTGTCAGCATTCAGATGAATCCAAATGAGGTAATGGCATTTATCACTGGTATGTGGATGTAAATAAAAGCCATCTTTATAGAGGCAGTAGATGGATTGACACAGTAACTGGCGTCATGGGGGTACGTGTGTCGGAGTCAGTGAGAATGGTAAGGATAGGGCAGGATTGAGAGCTGCTGTACATAGGGCCCCTATGAGTCGCAGATAACTCAACAACACACATCAACAACAACAACAAATTCAAACAAGAGTCTTGGCAGTATAGAGTAATGTACTGGACCACTAACGGAAAGGTTGACAGGAGAAACATGAGCTGTCCCTTTACTATTTTCAGCCTCAGAAACCTAAAGGAGGGCCTGTGTGTCAAATCAGACCCTAAATCAGTGGATGGGATCCAGACCAACTATCATATATTGTTGCATGGTTTCTCACTCAATGAGTTGAGACAGCTCTGACTCCTTGCTGATCATGGGAAGCCTTTTGTTAAGCAGCACAACTTGCTACTAACTATGCGAACAAAGCTGCTTGTGTAAAAGATGGAAGATTCACAATGCTAGTATCTCTCCATCTGGCAACACAATCCTTAGGCAGTTGCTCTGCTCAGCCCAGGGCCATTCCAATCCCCTAGTGGCTCCATGGAAGATAGATGGGTAATCTGATTTGTCATTTCCAGCCTTGAAAAAAATCAATGTGAAGTCTACTATGAATCAGTTCCAACTCCATAGTAATGAGTTCATTTATTTTTAATTTTTTTTATCAATGGAGCTTTTATTTCCAGAGTTCTTTAAATGTAGCCTTTAGGTGTAATCACTAGTAGATGTGAATTTCTGTGAATGTGCTATCCAACATTAAGAGAGTTCAATAGAGAGTTGAAGCACAGAATGAGAGGTCACAGTCTATAGCACAGCTGTTCAAAGAAGTTCAAACACGAGTGATGAAAAATACTTTCAAGCCTGATGCTACTGTGACTTTTTTCCTATTACTGTTACTGGGATGTGGTGTTTCCATGGTTTCTGGGGCTGAGGTTATGATGTCAGCCACATACTAAAATATATCATCAATGCTCATCTGTTTTGTCCAGGTCTTCAGGTGCTCAAAACTCTGACAAGGTCTGAGCCAGTTGTCTTGTATGTGGCCTCCTAACTCTCAGAATCTCCTAGCTGACCAGAAAATCACCCAGACTTTGGGTGTGACTTTTAGACCAATGGCTGAGCCAATATCCATCGAGAATTTTAAACCATAACTTCCCTGGTTATGTCATCCAGGAGACTGTTCCCAATAAAACGGTTTCTAGGATCTCTGTAGCCTTGAGTTCTTCTAGTTATAAAAATGGAGACTGATATTTCCTTATAGAGTGATGAATGAAACACAGCTGAAGGGTGGTTCAGTTCAGGAATTCAGAGAATCATGACTCCAGCACCACCTGGGTACACATTTGACCCATTAGTTGGAAACCCAACTTTGGGGGAAAGTAATGTCCTCCGTGTTCTTATCAGAAAGGTAGAGATGCTAAATGAATATCAATGTACAACTGTGTTAAAATTAGATCTATGAATTCTATGTGTGTTGTAGCAATGGAATAGTAACTTAAAAATTGACACTAATGCTGTATAAATGGGATACACACTCACTGTTGTGTTGGTGTGCACCATTGTTTCCACTGTGACTCATGGTGAGCCTATGCACAATATTTATGAACTCAGCCCTATCCTGAGCCAGTCTCAGTGTTTCTGACACTGCTACATCCATTATCTAAGTTACTGTGTGAATCTATCTCATCCAGGCCTTCTTTTTCATCTCTGTCCCTCCAAGCATGATGTCCTTCTCTAAGAACTGGTCACTCTTGGTAACACGTTCAAACTATTAGACAGAGCTTTACCATCCTTGCCTCTAAGAGCAACTTGGTTTCACCCTGTCCAGGACAGGCCTATTTCCTGGCAAGTCATGGCATATTCAATACTCTTCTCCAGTAACACAACCCAAAGGCATCAATTTTTCTTCTGTCAACCTTAGTCATTGTCTAGCTCTCTGATACATAACAAGTAAATGCAAAGACTACGGCTTGGATCAGACATATGTTAGCCTCTAGACTGATATTGTTACTCTTCAGAACTCTGGAGAGGTCCCTGACAACAGATTTTCCTAATACAATTTGTCTTTGGATTTCCTGCCTGCTGGTGCCCAGAGTGGTGACACACATATATATTCACAATCACACCACAGAAGCACACATTTACACCTGTCAACCCCTTACACAGAATGAGTCACTGTCAATAAAACCTGGTTTTCTCAGGGACTGTGAAACAAACCCTTTGCTATTCAATAGTATATCCTTCAGTTTTACCACAACCACAATCTTCAATCTCCACTGGGGCTAGAATCCAAGAAGTTCCTTTCTCTGACTCCAGTAAGAAAGCCCTGCTTTTGGTATGTATCTTAATTCCAAAATATCTTAATTAATCCAGATTACATACCATTATCAGTACTGTCCACCTGCAAATACAGAAAAGAAATGTCTGTGAAGATCTGCCCATTCTGGGTACCTTTTGTGGCATTCTTTCTGTTTAGGGCTTTAGATAAGAGCAGAGATGAGGGAAATGAAAGCATAGATGACACCTGTGCTAATGGCACACATTTTCCTGGACACTTTGTCCTTGTGCAGTTTATTTGGATTGCGAGGTAGGAAATATGACTGTAAAGGGAGGTATAATGGAAAAGAGAACAGTAAATCACTGTTTGAACTGTGATTAATATATTATTATACCCTGTGAATTAAGTATCAGTTGTTACACATTTTTCTTTCTATTTTTGTCATCAATAACTTGGACTCATATTTAAAAAAAGTATCAATGATGTATAATATATTTTGGTGTGGTTTTTGTGCTTGATATAAAATGAAAAAGAAAGAAATCAAGTGCAAAAATATTCCCCTGAGTTTCCGGAAAGATGAAAGCGTACAAAGTGAGCAGCCCACACCTTCTCTGCCACGTAATTAACCAGGAAACAAAGCTAACCCATAAAGATGATAATCGTGGACCGCTGCATTTGGAAGGAAATGATCACATTGTTAAAATACTGTCTGAAGAAACTAACTGAATGGTAACACTGATTAAGGAGCAGAGGGAATGGGGATTTCTGAGTAAATGGGACACTGACAGTCACTTTGAATTTTGGCAAGCAGCCATATTTAGTTTCAGAAAAATGTTGAAATACTGACCTTGCTAGTTGGAACAGTCTCTTTGGAGTTTCTTCGTATGAACAGTTTATTTTCCATGGCATCCAGAAATGCTGAAAAGATACAGATTATCAGAGTAATAATGTTATTGCTTTTATGAATTTCAACGGAAACTTTCTCAACATATAAGAAGGGATTATGATTTATTAGTGTATTGTTGTTGTTGTTGTTATGTGCCGTCGAGTCGTTTGCGACTCATAGCGACCCTATGTACAACAGCCCTAAACCGTGCTCTATCCCGTGCCAATCTCATTGCCTCTGACACACCCATCCCGATTACCCCAGTCACTGAATCAATCCACCTCATAGAGGGTCTTCCCCTCCTGCGCCGTCCCTC
>NW_006400197.1:64730-76347 GCF_000299155.1 Elephantulus edwardii | reverse complement strand
CCTGTCTCTCCTTACAACATGTCCAAAGTATGTCAGACGAAGCCCCAGAATCCTTGCCTCCAAGGAGCAGCCTGGTTTAATCCTCTCTACGATGAATCTCGAGTTTGTTTACAAAGCAGTTAACTTGTTCCAGACTACCTACCACTTCTAGAAGATGCCACCTGAAATAAAAAATAAAAACAACAAACCATTATGAATATTAGAGTACTGTTTGTGCAGTACTTTCTCAATACAGCAGTTTAATCAGTGATGGAATTAAACACAAAAGCAAATATAGAAGAAACATATGAAAAAGGCAGTAATTTTCCAGGAGATTGTTCCTCTTCAATGCATATCTGTTGTCAGTTATTATATTATTAATGCAAAAAGATGCAACCTTGGCCTACCTGGGTTAGGTGTACATTTCATTCCCTTACACACATTGCCCAGATAGTATCTATTATCTATAATGTATATATTAGCATGTTTTCATGTCTGACATAGGTTTAAAAAGAAACTAAGTGAAAAAAGAAAGTCCTATTTTTCCACAATATAAAGAGATAAACTCGCTGTGGCTTTAGTGGAGGTCACCTCTTCAGAATTCTGCGGTAGACCTTTGTTTGAGTCTTTCACAGATGCTACAAGAACAAATAAAAATTGTCAGTGTCTTTTTCCTTTACCTCATGAATTTTCCAGTACATTGATGTGATTTATTTTTGTTATATGCTATTAAGTTGCGTGCCTCTTCTAGTTCTGGAGCCTGCTCTATCCTGAGCCAGTCTCACTGATGCTGAAACACCTACCTCCACTACCTGTCAATTCATCTCCTTCAGGGTCTTTCTCTCCTGTTCTGTCCCTCAAATTATGGACCTCTCCAGAGCACTGAGAAACAAGGAAGTCATTCTAAAGACTAAGGTGCATGTGATTCAGGCCATGGCCTTTGCAATTGCTTGCTGTGTATCAGATATCTGGACAATGATTAAAGATGACAGAATAAGAAGTGATGCCTTTGAATTGGGTGCTGGAGAAGAGTATTAAACATACCATGGACAGACAAGAGAAAACATAGGTCTGTCTTAGAGAGAGTAAAGCCAAGTTTCTCTTTGGAGGCTAAGATATTGAAGCCCATTTCATATACTTTGGGCACATGGCCTGAAGGCATTAGTCCTTGGAGAATGTAGCATGATTTAGAAAATGGTAATGTTCATGAATATGCTAAGTGAAAAACATGATTTCCTATTGAGTCCTGCTACTGGATTATGGATTTTATCTCTCAATGTGGCTTTTCTAGTGTAGATGACTATGTTGAGGGGCGGGACTGTGCAAGTGGGGCTGTTGGACTACCCACAAAGGAATTTGCCATTTATCATTCCTTAAGGGGGTTGTCCAGTCTCATAATCTACACGAGGATTGGCTAGTCTTGACAATAAATTAAACGGCTCTAACTGCAAAGAAGAGGAATCCTTCCCCTACTAGAAGACATTCTTCCCACTCCAGCAGAGAGGGCTTCCTTAACCCAGTGCAATGTAGGACATTCTTCGGGATGGCAGTAGTAGTGATGGCTGAACTGGAGAATGGATGTGAGATGGGACTTTAGGGCTGGAGTCTGAGAGGGAGGAAGTCAGTAGTGGTAGGACTGAGAACTTTGCTGAACAATTATTGGAGAAGCCAATATTGGCAAGTCTGAGGACTTGGAAACATGGAGAGTCCTGAGACTCAATGCTGAAGTGCCTGTGTTCACCTTTTGGGAACAGTTTTGACTCTGTTTTGTTATTAATCTGAATTATAACCTTTTAATTCACCCACTCTGGTTCTGTGTGGCCTGTGAACCATCACATCTGATTTTAGACCCAGCCAAGTAGCAAGAATTGGTGTAGAAATGAGTATAAGGAGGCATGGGAGTGTGGTGAGCCATGTCTGAATTCTTGGGAATTGGTTGTGTGTTATTGATCCTGTGGGAAGTGATCTTTTCCCCTGTGAAGTTGGTAAAGATCAGATATGGCACTCCCCATGTGACCTTTGCTCTTTTCACAGGGGGACGTGAGTGGCCTAGGAAATTGGGAGGAATGGAAGGAGCAGCAGAGTCCTTCATTGTCATTGTCTTTGCAGCAGGTAACACAATACAATTCAATCTAGAAAAACTGTTGAAATAATTTAGAGTTTGTTTAAATGACATATTCTCCAGACTCCTCCTCTGCTATTTTGGTGCTAATAAGCTCTATCACCCCATTTCTTTAAGAGAAATTTCAGACAGTCAGTCTTCTACAGATTACACATTTTTGTGACTGACTGTGACATTTTAGTATGTGAACCTGAAGTAAATAAATTTTTGTATGGTACAGTAGACAATCTTAGAATCATGTTCATTTCTTTATATTCTTTGCCTAGGGAGTCTAGTTGCTACCTTAAATGTGTTTGTTATTCGTCTGGTATTGTGAATTCACTGGCAGCTCAATGAGAACTTGGGCAATCTCCTCCTGTGAAATTTACATCATTTGAAAACTCAGTGGAGGTTCGCTATGCATTGGTTCCCACTGGACAGCCCTGAGTGTGAGTATATTTTTAAGAGCACTGACAAAAGAGTAAATAACTCTGTCTACAGGGAAATGCAGGCAGAGTGAGAGGGATCAGTCCTTGGATATAGACATCATGGTGGGTAAGATGAAGAGTGCAAGAATACAATGGATGAACTCAATTAGGGAGAATGGCACAGAGACTGCAGTAATGGGATTGAACATGGCAGAGATCATGATGATGGCATAACAGAGGGAACAGTTCAGATCTACTATTCGTAGGATCACTGTTACTAATGCTCAACTTTACCTACCAAGAACACTGTATGTAAACAAAATATATGTACTGGTAGAGTGTGCATTGCTGCTGAGAAGTTGGGGAGACCTTGGTCTCTTGTTCTGTACATTGCAATGTACCTCCTAAGAAAGACTCATCCCCAGATCCACACACATTCAGAGTTACACCACAGAGACAACACCTAAGCTATACCCACCACTCTTCCAAAACCCCACACTACTGACATGAACCCTCACTACTGAAAAGTGCAAAGCAGGGAATGTGGAAACAAAGCTCTTGTTCTTCACCTGGAAAAGCATTTTCTTTGACCACACTCCCACCCTTATTCATACCAGGATTTAGAATCAGAGTAGTTCTTATAAATAACCCACAGAAGAAACACTGGTTTATTTTTTCCTAAGCAACTGATTGATTCCAATTTACATACCTCCATCTGAGGGGACCTCCTGTAATTAGAGAAATGAAAACATTGTCATGATCAGATCATGCTGGAGACCATTCACCTTTTTTGTTTTGATTTCTCACCCTATTTTTCACTTTGGGAAAGCAGATATTGACAGAGGTGAAAGTGCAAATGCAGGTATGGAGGACACCTGCAGGCAAGACATAGCTTTTCCTGCAGAATATGTCTCTCTGAAGACAATTTGGGTTGCAAGTTACAAAAACAAAACTTCATGGAGAATGTTGAATGAAGAAAATGTTTCTCGCTCTATATCATACATCATATGACACTATTTTTTAGTATCTATTTTAATCAGTTGTTAAGAGTGTTCCCTTGTAAAAACTGAGAAATATCTGGCTGCTATAATGCTCATCAGCATTTTTCTAACTACTGATTTACATGGGTTGTTTTTTTTAAATTTGGAAATGTTTGTATGAGTAAAACAAAACTAAATTTTCAGACAATGCCTATGAGTTTGGATATAATAAGTTTATTATAAAAGAGAGACATGAAAGTTATTTACTCAATGAAAGATTACAGAATTTCAGTGGAATGGGTGATTTCACTTGATGGTGTTTCAAAGAGATTTATTTCCATCTACATACTTGGCTCAAACATCACTATCTCTGAATAATTAATAATCCCTGTCATCTATAACTACTCTGGAGCCTTCATATTCTGGGAGAACAACTTTGTCTCCAACTTTACACTAACTGGTTGAAACTTCTTACTCTTTTCCTTTCGATCCTAATCCAACATCTACCACTCTTGATAGAAATAGTGTTCCTAGAGATTTTTCTGGAACCATAATGCCTCCTTTGGTTACAGGTTCAGCTGCACTGCTTTCCATGAATACTGTGCCAGAGAGGAAGACAGTTTCTAAAAGCCTATCCTGCCTTGAGTCTGGTCGTTGCAGTTTGCACTCCACTACCACTATGCAGCTGCAAAGAGTAATGCACAATCTGGACCTTGAGACATAAGAATGTGGGCCCAACATTGTCTTACATGAGAACTCAACTAACAAATGATCTTGTAAAATGTAATTCCCTTCTAAGATAAAGTTTGATAATCTTAGCATGGGGCAAGATGAGGGCTCATTGTTCCTGGCCATTATATCTTGAGATTCACAAAATTATGGTGAAGAGTTGTTTGTGTGGCTGGTTGGGTTTTTTTGCTTGTTTGTTTTGTTTTTGATTTGCAAAATATACAGTAAATAGGCGAGCTCTGGTGGCTTAGTGACAAGAAGCTGCACGGCAATCCCAGAGGAGTGCAGTTCAAATCCACCAGAAGCTTTGCTGGAGAAGGAGGAACAATTTCCTCCTGTACCAGTCAGATCCAATTTGACGGTACACACACACAAATAAAAAAAATTAAAAAAATATATACTGTAAATACAGGTAGGTATTTTTAAAGCATGTACTAAACAGATTCTGGGCCATCCTTCTTAGGGGAAAGAAGCTTTCAAACATGAGGAGCACAAAAGAAATGACAGAGTTTTTTACTCCAAGCTAAGTGTATCCTACTGCTAGGTGAAATAATCCATCTGCAAATGGTATTGACACTTGATTTATTGTTTAGTGTTGGGGTGCTGTCCCTCCTTTTTATCCAAAGTCCAGCACAGCTACTAGGATCATCTTGCGCTCCAGAACCATATGAAACAGTTTTCAAATATAAAAATGGTTTTCACCATTCCCTTTCCCTATTTCCATTGATCCTTTTTGCTGTCATTCTAATCTTATCCATTAGAAAAACAAAACAAACAAGCAAACCCTCTGTTAGATAGATATTAAATGGTTTCAATCAGATTTTGCTTCAAATTAAGTACATGTGCCTGAAAGCCTTCTGTGAGGACAAACATATTTCCTTTCCATTGTCCAATACAGTGGAGACTAGTATAGAAGATGAGGGAGCTCTGGTGGCTTAGTGGTAAGAAATTGTGCTGCAAACGCCAAAGTACACAGTTCAAATCTACCAGCTCTTCTGGAGTGGGGGGAAGGGGAAGATGAACAAATTCCTCCCATGCAATATATTGCTTTTGGAAACCTGCCAGAGGGTCAGCTGTGGTTGATTGGCACATGGCAATAGAGAACAACAACAACAACGACATACATTGAATTCTTTAACTTGGCTAGGGGTACTTCCCATGGAATTGCTAATCTTAGTTTATTGAGTAAATTAATTTTAGTATACAGTTTTAAAGATTGAAAGATGAGGATGGTATAATCTTCATCATCCTTTCTTGACAACTGGTTAGCATAAGCATGCCATTACTCTTGAATTTCAAGAAAAATTTACTTGGCTTAAAAGAAGGAATTAGGATTTATGACTTTGTTGGGTTGTTGTGTGATAGCGTACCCCTAGTTATGTTATAAAGGAGACAGTGTTGAATAAAACAGTGTTTGGAACTTTGTACTTTGAGATACATTAAAAATAGAGATATTGGAACTCTCTTGTACAATGAATAATGAATTGGATATTAATAAATTGGATACAGTGATTGTGAAAAATTTTAATATCTGATATTTCAGTTAGTAGTGAAATAAAGGAAGCCACTATCGCCCCCCCTCCACATACATGCACCCATATCTACATAAACAAAGTCACACACTCACAAATGCCATGCACACAGAGCACAAAGGAGCACACACACAGTGTATTCAAACATATTCAAGAGGACACAAAACACATACCACACAAACATACAAACACAGAAATCCTCGCAGGGACAACCACATCTTGGGCACAGACCTCTCAAGTGCTCGGTGGAGCAGCCTTGTTCCTGACCATGGAGAGATGGCGGGGTGTGGACGGGCCACAGGGAGGGAGGCTGACTGACACAAGCCATAGGCAGAAGGCTGACCAGAGAGGAGCAGCTCAGAAGGATTCACCAGGAAATGGACAGCACCCGCTCACAGCCACTCTCTCCTGGCCTGGCACTATGAGAAACAGGACCCCCTAGGCTGTTTTTCCTCTGCCCACACACACCACCGCATTACCCCACCACCATAGACACCAGAGTGACCCTGAGGCAGAATGTGGAGTGATAAACTGCTCTAAAGTTAGAACAGGCTCAATCACAGTGAGTGTAATTGTATGTAGACTGTAGCAGAAATGGAACTGTTTGGAGAAATCAGACAGTGAACATTGTAGTATGTGAGTGGAACCAACCACTGAGGTAAATGATTCTTTCACACACATCGTCTTACCTCTTCATGGATACACCACAGAGACACATATGAAGACAAATACCAACCAGAGTCTATGGAAACAAAGTCCTAGTTTTCACCCATAAAGAAAAGATTTTCTTTAGGCACAACTATAGCCCTCCTTCTTGGTAGGAACAAAGACCTTAGAGGATCTTTGACCTACAAGAGAGCCCTGCTTTGCTGATCGCTCTGATTTCCAAAGACATTGACTAACTTATTAGAGAATACATACCGCTATTCAGAGAATCAACCTGCAATTAGAGAAAGAACATTTAATACATTTTAAAACTTTTATTCTTATTACATTTATTGTTAGTAGACTTATTTGGGTTGAGATCTTTCATTATTGATGGAGTTAAAGACCCCCAAACAAGAAAGAAGACACCTGAGGAAAAGGCACAAGCTTTTCCTGAAGGTTCTGTCTGTTTGCAACGAATTTATATTGACAATTACTAAATTCTTAATCCAAGGATAAATACTGATATAAAAACTTCTAAACCACTCTTCACCACTGATTACAAAACTCATGAATCAGGTGTCAGTTGGTGTATTTTAAATTTCCCCAATACATGTCACTACTACTAAAAAAAAAAGTCCTAGCATCTGTAATGTATTGGTGCCATTTAAAATCAAATAAAAAGAAAGAACTCAAATAAACAGAAAGTAATGTTTTTCTTGAGACACAAACTGATTACTTACTGGTCTAGAACATGGAACGTCCTCAGCTTTATTGTCTTTATTAACATCGTGAGTGGAATCATACTGACAACCTGTGAAGACACCACGTAGTTAGAAATGTAATCATCCTGGTTATTTTAAATTAATTTTGTGTTTTAAAAAATTCATATATTTGAACTTTATTTATTTTTAAAAGGTCTTAATTATTATTTCTTAAGTGAATTTAGTAAAAGTTTACAAAGACATTTATTTCTCATTCATTCATACTTTCCCCCTTAACCTTTCTCTAATTTATTTTGTAATGTAGTAATTGTTTGAGATTGCTAATCGTTGTGTGCATAATAACTAAATGTCCATTCCTTTCAGATTTCCTTCCCTTACTCCAGTAAAGTGCTTGCTATCTTTCAATTTGGTTTTTGCCCTCTCCACTCCTGGGACCAGCTTATTTTTCTAACAGAGGTTTTACACACCATTTGTCCTTTTGTGCTTGAGATACTTCACACAGCATAAATTTGCTTAGCTTAAAAGGAGGAATAGCATTTATCCATTTCTTTGGTTGAAATGTATGATTTCGGGGAGCTCTGGTGGCCTAGTGGCAAGAAGCTGCACTGCAATCCCAAAGGTACACAGTTCGAAGGGCAATATCCTCCTGTCAGATTCGATTTGATGGCACACACATACAAAACATAACAAAAATTTTAAAAAAAGTATGATCTCCTATTGGGCCATTGTGTTTGTTGCAAGAATCCCTAGCAGAGAAGACAAGGAAGAACGAAATGAGAAAGAGTCCTTAGCTTTGTAGTTACATTTGAAGCCATGGGAATCTTTCTATCTAGATCCAGTCCTGAAAGCACTTAGTGAGTCAATGATGCATTCTCATTGCCTAGGTTTGAAGTTGAGCTACATTTACAGTGTCCTCATGGCAAGTTCGTGTCAGCATTCAGATGAATCCAAATGATGTAATGACATTCATCACTGGTGTGTGGATGTAAATAAAAACCATCTTTATAGAGGCAGTAGATGGATTGACACAGTAACTGACGTCATGGGGGTAGGTGTGTTGGAGTCAGTGAGAATGGTAAGGATAGGGCAGGTTTCAGAACCGCTGTACATAGGGCCGCTATGAGTCGCAGGTAACTCAACAACACACATCAACAACAAGAACAAATTAAAACAGAATGATTTTGGCAGTACAGAGTAATGTACTGGGCCACTCATGGAAAGGTAGGCAGTTGAAATCCACCAGTCATTTATCTGCAGGAGAAACATGAGCTGTCCCTTTACTATTTACAGCCTCAGAAACGTAAAGGAGGGCCTGTGCGTGTCAAAACAGACCCTACATCAGTGGGTGGGATCCAGACCAACTATCATATATTGCTGCATGCTTTCTCCCTCACTGAGCTGAGACAGCTCTAACTCCTTGCTGATCATGGAAAACCTTTTGTTAAGCAGCACAACTTGCTATGAATTATGCGAACAAAGCTGCTTGTGTGAAAGAACAGAGGATTCAAAATGCTGGTATTTCTCCATCAGGCAACACAATCCTTAGGCAGTTGGTCTGCTCAGTCCAGGGCCATTCCTCCAGGTTTGTTCCAACCCCCCAGTGGCTCCATGGAAGATAGATGGGTAATCTGATTTGTGATTTCTAGCCTTGAAAAAATCAATGTAAAGTCTACTACGAATCAGATCCAGCTCCATAGTAATGAGTTCATGCATTTTTTAATATTCATCAATTGAGCTTTTATTTCCAGACATTTTTTTTTTACTGTAGCCTTAAGGTGTAATCGATAGAAGTGAATGTCTGTGAATGTGCTATCCAACATTAAGAGAGTTCATTACAGATTGTCTATAGCACAGCTATTCAAGGGAGTTCAAACACTAGTGATGAAAAATGCCTTAAAGACTGATGCTACTGTGACTTTTTCCATATTACTGTTACTGGGATGTGGTGTTGCCAGGGCTGAGGTTATGATGTCAGCCACATACTAAAATATATCATCAGTGCTCATCTGCTTTGTCCAGGTCTTCAGGTGCTCAAAACACTGACAAGTTCAGTGCCAGTCATCTTGTATGTGGCCTCCTAACTCTCAGAATCGCCTAGCTGACCTGAAAACCACCCAGACTTTGTGTGTGACTTTTTGACCAATGGCTGAGACAATGTCCATTGAGAATTTTAAACTATAACTTCCCTGGTTATGTCATCCAGGAGACTGTTCTCAATAAAACAGTTTCTAGGATCTCTGTACCCTTGAGTTCTTCTAGTTATAAAAATGAGGACTAGTACTGCCTTATAGAGTGATGAATGAAACACAGCTGAAGGGAAGTTCAATTCAGGAATTCAGAGAGTCATGACTCCAGCACCACCTGGGTACACATTAGTTCCATTTAGTTGGAAATAGAACTTCTGGGGAAAGTAATCTCCACAGTATTGTTGTCAAAACAGTAGAGACCCTAAATCAGTATCAGTCTATAACTATGATAGAATTTGATCTATCAACTCTATGTACAAATGTGTTGTAGCAATGAAATGTTAAGAAAATAACACTTGTGCTGTATAAATGGGATACAAACTCACTTGTTGGTGTGTACCACTGTGTCCACTGCGACTCATGGTGACCCTAAGCACGGTATCACTGACCTCAGCCCTATCCTTAGCCAGTCTCACTGTCTCTGACACACCTTCCATCATTATCCAAATTACTGTGTGAATCTGTCTCATCCAGGGTCTTCTTTTCTGTGCTGTCCCTATAAAATTCCAAGTATGGTGCCCTTCTCAAAGATCTCCTGGCAACATGCTCGTAGTACATGAGACAGAGCTTCACAATCCTTGTCTCCAAGAGCAACATGGTTTCATCCTCTCCAGGACAGACCTATATTCCTGGCAATTCGTGGCCTGTTCAATACACTTTTCCAGTAATGCAACTCACAGGCAACAATTCTTCAGTTATCTTTAGTCAATGTCCACGTCTCTGATGCATAACAAGTAAGCACGAAGACTATGGCTTGGATCAGACACACGTTAGCCTCTCGACAGACATTATTACTCTTCAGACCTCTAGAGAGGTCCCTAACAGCAGATTTTTGTAATGCAATTTGTCTGTTGATTTCCTCACTGCGGGTGTCAAGAGTGTTGACAAACATATTTACAATTACAACATAGAAATACACATCTACACCCATCAACCCTTTACACATAATGAGTCACCGTCTATAAGAACTTGGTTTTCCCAGGGACTGTGAAATAAAGTCTTTGTTATTCAACAGAAAATCCTTCTCTTTGACCACAACCACGACTTTCAATCTCCATTTGGGCTGGAATCCAAGTAGTTCCTTCCTTTGACCCCAGAAAGAGAGACCTGCATTTAGTATGTATCTTAATTCCTAAACATCATAATTAATCCAG
This sequence comes from Elephantulus edwardii, assembly GCF_000299155.1. NCBI lineage: Eukaryota > Metazoa > Chordata > Mammalia > Macroscelidea > Macroscelididae > Elephantulus > Elephantulus edwardii. Next base: position 65,828 of record NW_006400197.1, on the reverse strand, counting down.
ATTACATACCATTATCAGTACTGTCCACCTGTAAATAGAGAAAAGAAATGTCTGTGAAACTGGCCGTTCTGGGTACTGTTTGTGGCATTCTTTCTGTTCAGGGCTTTAGACAAGAACGGAGATGAGGGAAATGAAAGCATAGATGACACCTGTGCTAATGGCACGCACTCTTCTGGACGCTGTGTCCTTGTGCAGTTCATTTGCATTATCTGTTAGGAAATATTAATCCAAAGGAGCTATAACAAACAAAATAACAACAAACTACTGTATAAACTGTGGTTATATATTATTATACACTATGACTTAAGACATTATTAGTACATTTTTCCCTTGTTTTTCCTATTAACAACTCGGTCTGACCTGAAAAAATAATCAATGATGTATAATGTATTTTGGTGCATTTTTATGTCTGATATGAAATGAAAAAGAAATAAATCAAGTGCAAAAAATGTCCCATGAGCTTACAAAGCAAGCATCCCACACCCTCTCTGCCACATTTAACCAGAAAACAGAGCTAACCCTTAAAGATGATAATCATGGACCACTATATTTGGAAGGAAATGATAAGGTAGTAGTTTAAATGCAATACTGTCTGAAGAAAGAAACTGAATGGTAACACTGACTAAGGAGACAGAAGGCATGGTGATTTCTGAATATATGGGACACTGACAGTCATTGTGAATATCGTCAAGCAGCTTTCTAAGAAGAGCAGCCATTTTTCGATTTAGAAAGATATTGAAATACTGACCTTCTGAGTCTGTGGAATCTCTTCAATGGTTCCACAAAAACACACTTTTTAAAATACGGCATGAAGAGGTGCTGTAAAGACACATATTATCAGAGTAATATTGTGATTGCTTATGATTTTCAAGGGAAATGTTATCAACATAAAAGAAGTGAATATGTTGTGTTTAAAAATGTGTTATCCTATGGAATCAATCTGTTTGTTGCAAGGAATGCATTAAGGGAAATTAGTAAGACATAAGAAATAGTATCCTAAGCATTGTAGGTGAATTTGATGAAAACAAAAGCTAAGTAAGGTTTTATATATGACCATTCTAAAAGCCCATGGTAATTCAGAGACATATTCTTTTTTTT
>NW_006400197.1:37242-61466 GCF_000299155.1 Elephantulus edwardii | reverse complement strand
TAATCCACCATGACCAAGTGGGATTCATAACAGGTATGCAAGGATGGTTCAACATAAGGAAAACAATTAATGTAATTCATCACATCAACAAGGCAAAGAACAAGAACCATATGGTCCTATCAATTGATGCAGAAAAAGCCTTTGATAAAATCAGTGACATATTCTTAAGACTTCTCTTTCTTTTGAAGCCTAGTTATTGTGGCAGAACCCAAGGGGTAAGTTTCAGACCTTGACAGATCTCAAAGAATTCCTTATCTTGCAAGTGACTTTGTGACTGGATATATGAGATGTAGACTTCAACAAAAGCAATTTCTGTTGGTAGAGTACCACCACTCCTCCTTTGGCATAAATATCAGCATCTCTAAAGGTTTGAAAAGAATGTTAGGAGGCCATTTTAAAGTCACCAGCATAACCCTTTGGTGTCTTTAAGTTCTGTGATTCTTTTACCATGTCCTGTGTTTATTCTCTGAAAAGAAGACTGTCCAACTGATAGACAATCTTTATGGGGATGTTATTAGGTTTTGAACAGGGAAGATCTACAGCATAGCCAGTAAAAGAGTTGCAATAAGGAACAACATACCTTAATATCAAGATGGTGCTGTGGCATATCCTCACATACAAATAGTATACCTAAGATAAAGGAATAAAACGCTAATTCATTGACTATGCAAAGGCATATGACTGTGTGGATCACAATGAATTGTGGCTGACTTTGAGAAGAATGGGAATCCCTGAACACTTGATTGTGCTTATGTGAAACTTAGACTTGGACCAGGAAGCAGTCATAAGAACAGAGCAAGAAAACACTTCATGGTTCAAAATTGGGAAGGGTGTGCACCAAGGATGTGTCCTATCTCCTATCTTTTCCATCTATATGCAGGACAGATTATCCGGGAGGCTGGTCTCTATGAGAAGAAGTGTGGCATCAGAATTGGAGGTAGGCTCATCAACAATCTGTTTTATGCAGTTGTCGCAACCATGCTTGCTGAAGGTGAGGAGGACCTGAAGCACTTGCTGCAGAAGGTCAAGGATTGGAGCCTTCAATATGATTTGAAGCTCAACATCAAGAAAACAGATTCTCACTTCTGGGCTTATTGGCAGCATCCTGATAGATGGTAAAGAGATTGAGATTGTTGACAGCTTTAGGTAGCTTGCCTCTACAATCAACACTCTTGGTACCAGCAAACAGGAAATTAAAAGAGGAATTGCATTGGGAAATTCTACTGTCAGAGACCTCTCGAATGTAATGAGGATCAATGATGTCAGTTTGGAGACTGAGGTGCGCCTGATATAAGCCATAGTCTTTTCAATTACTAGCTATGCATCAGAGAGCTGGACAATGAGTAGGGATGATGGAAGGAGAGTTGATGCCTTTGAGCTGTGGTGTTTGGTATTGGAGAAGAGTATTGAATATACTGTGGACTGCTAGGAGAACAAGTTTATCCTAGAGAGGGGGAAGCCAAGTTGCTCCTTGTAGGCAAGGATTATGAAGCTGTCTCTGACATGTTGTAAGGCAGGATCAGTCCTTGAAGAGGGATGTCATGCTTGGGAGGGTGGAGCAGCTCGATGGCACATAACAACAACAACAAATATCTTCCCGGATTTTTATTAATTGCCTTATTTTTGTTAAAGCAACTACTTCTTAGTGTAGGTGCAAGTATTACAAGAGCACACTTAAGTATTCTGGAATTCCTATTCTTCACAGTGTACTATGATCCCCACCCTCAGATGAAATGAAACACCTTTCTGTCATTTTCTTCTTTTAGTCAAGATCCATTGGGCATCAGCAGTATTACCCCTTATGCCATAGGCTCTTCCTAATTCACTTTGGACTTTTGGCACTTCCCTGTTGATGTGGTGTTCCATTCATTTAAAAACAATCTCCAGCAAAATTTTACTAGCAGGCTATAGTAATAATATTCTTCAGTAGTGACCATATTTTGCGGAATCACATTTAGTTCTGGAATTGACAAAATGATGGATCTGCTCTAGCTGTATACTGAGATAATTATCTTCAAAATTTCTCAGTGTGGACAAGTAAACACCTCCCATGGTACTTTGCTTGTTGAAATCTCTCTATTGGTATCCCTCAATTTATGTAACCTTCTTTTTTGCCAATACGCTCAGTGCTGCCTGGACTTCTTGCTTCAGTATTATTAATTCTTGAACATATTCTACCTTCCTGAAATCATTCATTATCAATGAATGTGTTTTTGTACCATAACAGTGTATATTACTTCTAGTTTTAGATGGTTCCTGTGCCATTCAATATTCTGTCTGTACAATATTTCCTTATTTCAAGTAAAAATTTGAATTGTTTTTTTTTTTTTTACAGTTCTTTCAGCTTGAGAAATGTCAGGATTTTATTACCATATAGTTTTGTAATTCTTGTTTCTCCCTTTCATTAGAAGATGTATGTTTTCTTGAACTACTTCTTAGCTCTCTTCATTATTTCTTCCCTTTGCCTTAATGTCTCTACATTTTAGAGCTATTTTCAGGGTCTCTTCTGAAATTAATTTTGGTATTTTGTTTATTTTGGGGTTTTTTAATAAAATTTTATTTTAGTTGTGATTTTAATGAACATTTACAGAGACATTAGATTATCATTCATTCATTGTTGCACATTTAAACCCCTTGCTCTCGCTTCCTCCTACCCAGTTCATTTTTGTTTTTTAAAATATTCATTCATTATTGCACAATTACCTACCGCCCCCTGTCCCCAGTCCTCTTCACAATGATATATCTCTTATTCTGGCTGTTGTCATATGCCTTTCTTGTCTATCTCTTGAATGACCTCCTTTCTTCCTATATGGCATCTTCATGTCATCCCACAACTCATCTGGTCTTCGGACATTAATACGTATGTTTCAAACATGTTCTTGACTTCTTTTGTAAATTCAGGTGTCTTCTACTCAAGGTCATGTTTTGACACTTGTGGGATTGCCTTCATTTTCTTTAGAGTCAATGTGAAATTGCTATTCATTCATTGATGGGCTGCTCCATTTTCAACCCCTGGCCTTGTCCTGACTAATGCACTCTATATTTCTATGGAGGTACTCACTTTGCCTCTTGTATATTTAATCATGTGAGTTCCATGTATCTATATGTCTTGGGTTTGTTCTGGTTTTTAAGAAGATGTTTACATTGAGTTCATTATTATCTAAATAAAATTCTATCATGTGATCTCTGACCTCATGTCTATTCCAAGGGCTTATTTGTCAAGTACTCATCTTTTGACTTTGTCACTAATTTCTGCTTTCCAATCACAAAATATAATTAATTCATCATAATTGCATAGTTTTTCTGGTTTGTTTCCAAGGATACTACTATATATAATTAAAATGACTTTCTATTCTGTAGCCTGGCTGGCACTCCCTTGCAATGTGATGAATAAGCCTTCTCATGAAAGAGAAGTGAAGTTCAGAAATTCATAGCCTCATGACTAAGGCCACCATCATGAGGAAGAATTTTGGCTTTTCCACTGAGGAATTCAATAATTTGGGTATCAAAGAAATTGAGATAGGGAAAATGTCAGTGTATGAGCATGACTAAGTTGATCAATCTTTGTATATAATGGACAAAGGTAATGAATTTGGCAAAGAAGCATTTGGCATTGAATGCTAAACAGTATCATGGGCTATATCTCTAGGACTATAGAGAAGACATGCAGACACAAGTAGTTCCACAGATATTCACAGTCACAGCACAGACACACACACACCTGTGCACTGTTCAATCTATCACACACGGTGTTGCGCTATCATAAGAACTCAGAGTGTCTAGGGGTTGTGGAAAGAAAGTACTAGCTGATATCCTGAAAAAGAAATTTCTTTCAGCCCAGGCAACTTCTAATTCTCATTGGGAACTAAAATAGTCACTGTTCTCAAGAAAGATAGCCCCATTTAACTTAAGTATTTTAATTACAAAGCAGTTGACTTGCTCCAGACTACCTACCACTCAGAGAAGATGCCACCTGCAGTTAAAGAAAACAAATCATTATGAATATCAAATGATTAGGGTACTGTATGTCCAGCAGTTTTTCAATAGTGTGGTTTAATCACTGGTAGACTTAAAACACAAAAACAGATATAGAAGATAAATATAAAAATGTCAGTAATTTGTCCAAGATATTGTACCTCTTCAATGCATATCTGTTGTCATTTACTATATTCTTAATGCAAAAAGATGTAATCCTGGCCTATCTGGAAGAAAATGTATATTTCATTCCCTTATGTCCGTTGCCCAAACAGTACCTATTATCTATAATATTAGTATATTTTCATGACTGATAAATTTTAAAGGTAATTAAGTGAACAAAAGTCATATTATCCCACAAAATAAAGACGTAAACTCACTGTGGCTTTAGGTGAGGGCACCTCTTCTGCAGAGCTCTGTGGCATATCTTTTTCTGAGTCATTCACAGAAGTTGAGAACAAAGAAATATTGTCAGTATCCTTTCCTTTTACCTCATGAATTTTCCAGTACATTTGTAAGATTTGTTGTTATGTGCTGTTGAGTTGCCTGCAGCCCATAGTGACCCTATGTACAAAAGTTCTGAAGCCTGCCATACCCTGAGCCAATCTCACTGACTCTGACATGTCCACACACACTATCCTGGTTATGTGCCAAGCCACCTCATCCACGATCTTCCTCTTCTGCGCCGTCCCTTCAGTCATGAACCTCTCCAGAGTAGAGAAACAATGCTGTCATTCTAGAGATTAAGGTGAACCTGATTCATTCCAAGGTCTTTGCAGTTGCTTCCTGTGTATCAGAGAGGTTGGACAATAACTAATGGTGACAGAATCAGAAGTGGTACCTTTGATTTGTGGTGCTGGAGAAAAGTATCGAACATACCACGGACAGCCAAGAGAAAAAACAGATCTGTTTTGGAGAGAGTGAAACCAAGTTTCTTATTGAAGGCTGGGATACTGAAGGCCAATTTCCAGGAGGCATTGGTCCTTGGAAAATGTATGCATGGTTTAGACATGGATAATGTTCACAGATGTGCTAGGTGAGAAAGATATGATTTCCTAGTGAGCCATGCTATTGGAGTTTGGATTATGTCTCTCAATATGGCTTTTCTAGTGTAGATGACTATGTTGAAGAGTGGGACTGTGCAAGTGGGGCTGTTGGCCTAACCACGTAGGGATTGGCTATTTACTATTCCACAAGGGACTGCCCCATTCTCACAATCTACAAGAAGATTGGCTCGTCTTGATAATAATTGAACAGCTCTAGCTGCAGAGAACAAGAATTCTTTCGCTACTAGAAGAAATTCTTCCCACACCAGAAGAAGAGTGACCTTCTACAACCCAGTGAAAATGTAGGACACAGTTCAGGATGGCAGAAGCAGCGATGGCTGAATTGGAGAAGTGATGGGAGATGGGACTTTAAGGCTGAGCGCTGAGGGGCAGGAAGTCACTAGTGGTGTGGATGCCTAGGGAACACTTGAGTCACGAGGCTCAATGCTGAAGTGTCTGTGTGTACATTTTGGGAACAGTTTTGACTCTATTTTTATTGTTATTCTGAATTATAACATTTTAACTCTCCCAATATGACTATGTGTTATCTGTGAACTATCACATCAGATTTTGGACACAGTCAAGTAGTAAGACTTGGTGTTGAGATGAGCATAAGGAGTCAAGGGATTGTGGCAGGCCATGTCTGAACTCTCCAGATTCCTCCTCTCCTAGATGGTGCTATGCACTATCACACAATTTGTTTAAGAGAAATTTCAGACTGTCAGTCTTCCACAGATGACACATTTTTGTGACTGACTACATGCTTCTTTAGTATGTGAACCTGAAGTAAAAACAATTTTCGTGTGGGGCTGGAGACAGTCTAAGAATCATGTTGTATCTCTTTACTACTTGATTGTCCTAGGGAGCTCTTGTGGGGAAGGTCCCAGGGAGTCTAGCAGCTACCATTAATGTGTTGCCTGTCTCGTATTGTGAATTCACTAGCAGATCAATGAGAATGTGGACAATCTCCTCCTGTGTAATGTACATCATTTGAAAACTTAGTGGAGGTTCAACTATGAGTTGGTTCCTACTGGACAGCACTGGCAAAAGAATAAAACATCCTGTCTACAGGTAAATGCAGACAGAGTGCTTCACCGAGGCAAGGGGGTTGAATCTTTGTCTCACATACATTGGGTATGTTGTTGACAGGGACCAGTTCTTGGAGACAGACATCATCCTGGTTAAGATTGAGAGTCCAAGCATAATATGAATGAACTCTACTAGGGTGAGTGACACAGTGACTGCAGCAATGGGCTTGAGCATGGCAGAGATCATGGTGATGGCATAATATAGGACAAAGTTCACATCTATTGTTCATAGGATCACAGTGCCTTATCCTCAATGTGACCTACCAAGAACATTGCATGTAAACGAAATGGATGTATTGGTAGAGTGTGCATTGTTACTGAGAGGTTGGGGAAACATTGTTCTCTTGTTATGTATGTGTGAAATTAATCTTCTAAGGAAGAACACAGACTCACCCCCAGATTCACACACATTCAGAGTCACACCACAGACAATACCAATACTCACCCCCTTTCCCACAACTCCAAATTACTGAAATGAAACCCATAGTACGGAAAAGTGCAAATGAGGGAATAAGGGAAAAAACTTCCAGTTATTCACCCAGAAAAGCATTTTCTTTGACCACACTCCATCCACATTGCCACCAGGATTTAAAAGCAGAGTAATTCTTCTAAATGACCCACTCAAGAATCTCTGGTTCCTTCTTTCCTAGGCAAATGACTGATTCCAGATTACATACCTTCTTTCCTGGCAACCTCCTGTAATTAGAGAAATGAAAACAATATTATGATCAGGTCATGTTGGATACCATTCATATTTTAATTTCTCACCTTAATTTTCACTTTGGGAAGGCAGATTAAATAATGGTAGAGGTGAAAGTGCAAATGCAGGCATGGAGGATACCTGCAGGCAAGACATAGGTTTTCCTGCAGAATGTCTTTATCTAAAGACAATTTGGGTTGCAAATTACAAAATCACTACTCCACTGAAAATGTCTCAACGAAGAAAATGTTTCTTGCTGTATATTATGTATCATACGGCACTAATTTTTAGTATCCATTTTAATCAGTTGCTAAGAGTGTTCTCTTATAGTGATCCCTACAAATAAGAAGTATCTGTCTACTATAATGTTGGTTGGTATATTTTTTTACTACTGATTTACCTGTTTTTTACTTTGGAAAAGTTTGTATGAACATGAAAAAACTAAATGGGAGACAATGCCTATGAGTTTGGATAGCATTAGTTTATTACAAAAGAGAGACATAAAGATTATTTATTTCATGAAAGATTTTAGAACTTCAGTGGAATGGGCAACTTCACTTCACGCCATTTCAATAGTGATTTATTTCCATACACATACACCCCCAAACGTCACCATCTCTAAATAATGAATAATCCCTGTCATCTATAACTACTCGGATACTTTCATATTCTGGGAGAACAATTTGGTCTCCAACTTTCACTTTAACTCATTGACTCTTTCTATTCTTTCATTTAGATCTGAATCCAATAGCTACTACTGTTGCTAGCAATCCTTTTCCTAGAGATTTTTCTCTAAGCATAATGCCTCCTTGGGTTACAGGTTCAACTGCTCTTCTTCCCACTAGTACTGTGCCAAAGACAGAAGCTTCCTAAAAGCCTGCCCTATCTTAACTCTTGCCATTATAGTTTGCACCCCAATACACCAATGCAGCTGCAAAGAGAAACCCACAATCTGTCCCTTGAAACATCATAATGTGGGCCCAGCATTTTCTTCCATAAAATCTCAACTGCAAATAAATAAACTCATGAAATGTCATTTTGACCTAAGACAAAAAAAATTGATAATCTTATCATGGGAAAAATTTGAGGACTCCTTGTACCTGGTCATTACATCTTGAGAGGCACAAAATTACTGTGAAGTAGTTGTTTGTGGGGTTTGTTGTGGGTTTTTTTTGTGTGTGTGTGTGTTTTTAAATTTGCAAAATATACAGTAGAATACAGATAAGTACTTTTCAAGTATAAACTAAACAGACACTGGGCCATCCTTCTTGGTAGAAAGATTTGAAGCATGAGGAGCATAAAAGAAAGGACAGGGTTCTTGACTTCAAGCTAAGTATGACCTAAACCAGGTGAAATACTCTATCTGTGAGTGGTACTGACATGCAAGTTACTGTTTAGTGATGGAGGGCTGTCCCTCCTTTAACTCAAAGTTCAGCAAAACTACCAGGATCATCTTGCCACCAGAACCAAAAATAGTTTTCAAACCTAAAAATGGTGTTTTTTACCCCCTATTTCCATTGAACAAATCTAGCTGTGATTCTAATCTTATGCATTAGAAATCAAAACCAACAAACAAGCAAACTCTCTTTTAAACAGATAGTATAAGATTATTTCAATCAGGTTCTGTTCAAGTTCAGATCATGTGCCTGAAAGAACCTTCTGTGAGAACACACATATTCTCTTTTCATGGAGACTATCATAGAAGGTAAGGGAACACTGGTAGCTTGGTGGTAAGAAATGTTACTGTAAATGCAAAGGTTGTTCTTGTTGTTATGTGTCATCGAGTCACCAGCAACTCACAACAACCCTATGTGCAACAGCCTTTAACCCTGCTTTATCTATTGCCAATCTTATTTTCTCAAACACACCTATCCCTATTACCCCAGTGACTGAATCAATCCACCTCATTGAGGGTCTTCCTTTCCTGTGCTGTCCCTCCAACCTCCCAAGTATGATGTCCCTCTCCAAGGACTGATCCCACCCTGAAACATGTCCAAAGTATGTCAGACGGAGCTTCCTTGACTCCAAGGAGCAGTCTGGCTTCCCACTCTCCAGAATGAACTTCTTTGTTCCCCTCGCAGTCTATATTTAATACTCTTCTCCAGCTCCACAGCTCAAAGGCATCAACTCTCCTTCCATCATCCCTAGTCATTATCCAGCTCTCTGATGCATAGCCATTAATTGAAAAGACCATGACCTCTGTCAGGCACACCTTAGTCTCCAGACTGATATCCACTAGCTCTTCTGGGGCAGAAAGGTGAATAACTTTCTCCCATGGAATATATCACTTTTGGAAACCTGCTGAAGGGTCAGATATGATCAATTCTGAGATGACAATATACAAAAACAACCACAGCATACAAAACTATTGAATCCTTTAACTTGAATAGTGGGACTTCCCACGGAATTTTGAATCTTAGTTCACTGAATAAAAATTTTTTATTTAAATATAGAGCTTTAAAGTTTGAAAGATTAGAATGATGCAATCTCTTTTGTTCTTTCTCGCCAATTGGTCTACTATCCTAATAGACTCTTTCATTTAACAACTATTTCTTGAGTACCAAGTGCAGGTACGGTGTAAGTCAGCGATACGAAGAAGAATTAGGCCAACACCAATATCCTACAGATTCTCAACTGAGATGAACTTGTAAGCAGAGGTGAAGACAATCACCAAACACACATTCATAGACACATTAAAAACAACAGGAGCAGATGGGGGCCGTGGAATTACTGAACTGTTTTCAGAAGCCCCTTAACACAAGATGAGAGTTCAGGCACATACCCTAGTTTAGAATAAGGTCCACCAAAAACACTGGAAAAGCTGTAGTGGGGGAAGCTTTCTTTACCTAAACAAGATAAAAATTCACAGACTATAGGCATGCCTTTCAGTACTTTATGTAGTTTACCAAGGGCTCCACAGGGCTGAGCACAGGGAGAAGGAAGGTGTGTGGGAGATACAGCACTGATAGCCATGGCCAGGAGCACTATTTCCAAGAGAGGATACACATGGAAAGCTGGGTTTGAGAACCCCCACTCCTTTTCAGAGAAACTTTGCAACTTAAAGCCATAAATGAGAGCTACCAGGACTCCTGGACTGGGACAGGCCCAATTCTCTTTTCTGACCTTCCAAGAACATATATATTTCTTTGTTATTGTATATAATGGAGAAAGTCAACTCTGCAATCAGTAGCATGGAAGGACATAAATCTAGGCAAACACAGAGTCATGCACTTCACAATCACATCATAGAGATCCCCACAGAGACACAACTCAACTTCCTCTCTCTACACAACCTTAAACCACCTCAAGGGAATATGACTCCCATACATCCTGGCCTGGTAAAGCAATTTCTTACTCCCACACCCTGAAACATTAGTGGCACTAAGAAATATAAATCAGAGTGACTTTCCTTTATTAATCCAGAAAGAAATCCTGTCATTCTTCTCTGAATTTAATTCAGCAACTGAGTGAGTCACAGTACATACCAACTTTAATTCTTCTGACAACCACCACAATTACACAAAAGGGGAAAACCCCAAAACCCTAAAAGGTGCATTACTGTCTTATATTCTCTGGCACGGTTTTTATTCTATTGAAAACATTCAAAAATCAGATGTGAAACAATGGTCAAATTGAAAACTCCAAAATGAGTAATAAAAGACATTTTGGAATTGTCATGAGCTATTGTTTAGAGGATATATCTCTCAGGACCATTACTGACAGTAATTACAAAATTCTTCATGTGAGGAAAAACTTTCCCTGAGGTTAAGTTTCTTACATTACGCTGCTTTTGTTAATGTTGTTGAATTAATTATTATTTGGTATAGTATCACTTTATCCTTCTGAATACCACATTTAAAATTTGTAATGAGCATTGTCAGGAAAGCACTTAATAATTAGTTGATAAATAAAGAACTCAGTAAAAGGGCATATCCCCATCAGCTATATATTGATAATCTCACCTGGATAGTCAGCTGAGGTGCTTCATCAGCGTTGTCAGGAATTGTTTTTTCCTGGATAGCTAAGAGGACACAGGGTTAGAATAACTGTAGACTTGTTCATGATATTTCAAGTGGAATGAGTTGATTTCTAAAATGCACTAATGTTTTGGATGTGATAGGTTGCAAGAAATGCCTTTCTGTGGGGCATCCTATTGGATGTAACATCTATTTTCTTGGAAGAAAGGAAATTAAGAAGAAAATAATAAAATATAGACCCTTGAAATTTATATTTTAAAAATATAAAGAAAATGTCTCCATCCAGAATTAGACCATGTCCCCAGTCACAAAATGGCCAGAAGTATACTTAAGCAAGGAAGATATTAAGATGGCCAAGAAACACATGGAGAAGTGGTCTAGATTATTAGCTAGAAGAGAGATGCAACTCAATACATTAATGAGATATTTCACTCCAGTAAAAATGTTGTTGTCTGGTGCTTTCAGGTTGAATAAGACTCTTAGTCACCCTATGAACAACAGATATGAACTGTGCCATTCTCATACCTCCTGATACACTATAGCTCACTCTAGCAGTCACCATGTCAATTCACTGGGTTGAGGATCCTTCCCTCTCTCACTATCTCTTCACTTTCCCAAGCTGGCCTGCCCTAAGTGGGGTAGTCACATAGGTAGCATTTGTGCTACAACTCAGTGTTACAAGGTGATTCCGTTCACTTTCAGTTTGGAGGGTCTCCTTTTCTTTCATGTGTTACTTGCCTATTTTCAAATCGCTCTTGCCCCAAATTCACAATGATGTTCCTCTCCAAAGAATAGCCTCTCCAGGAGTAAGGGGTGCCTGATCCAGGCCATGGTCTTTGCAATTTCTTGATATGCATCAGAGAGCTAAACTCTGATTAAGGATGACAGAAGAAAAATTGATACCTTTGAATTGTGGTGCTGAAGAAGAGCCTTGAACAAAGTCTGTCATGAAGAAGGTGAAATCAAGTTTTTATTTGCAGGCTACGATTTGGAAGGTCCTTTTCATATACTTTTGGCATGTGGCCAGGAGTGACCAATCCTTGCAGTAGGACAAAATGCTCAGAAGAGTTGAGGACAGCAAAGGAGTAGAAGATGCCGGACAAGATGGATTGATACAGTAACTGGGACAATGGGAATAGATGTATCGAAGTTAGGGAGACTGGTCCAGGACAAGATAGGCTTCAGAGCTGTTGTACATATGGTTGGTCAATTATGTGAGATGAAACTTTATGAACCTAGCCTCCCATAATAGTAGAGTTCAAAAAGGTCGTACAATTTGATGGGGTTGGGGTTGTACATAAACCATCAAAAAAAATAAAATAAAATGGAACAGTGAGAGTGAGAGGTCTCAAAAGTCCTCTCATTCACTACTTGTAGAAATTTAGACATTTCCAAAGAAATTTTGAACTGTGTGAAGTACATTCTACACTCCTGGAGCCCAAAAGAATGAACTATAAGCTTCTAAGCTAATGTGTTTGACCCATGGATCCTGAAATTGCCAGCCTCTGAAAACAAGCGAGTCATTCCCTTGAGATATAGATGTGAACTTCTCTTGTTTTGCTTTTGTAGCAAACCCAGGTTACAAAGTTTGGGCACTCACGGGCCTATACCTGAAGACTAGAACTCTCTTATGCACTGACTCATGAATTAATGAGTAAAAGAGAAGTACAGTCCTAGCAGACAGCATCATCATTAGGGAAACCACGTAGGCACTTCCAGCTAGGAGCTCAGTTATCTATGCCTTTGTTCAGCTTCTCCTTTTCCCTGTCATGGGTTCAAAATGGTAAACAATGGTCATATTGAGAGAAAATCTGATAGATCCGTTGTAGAAGATTGTATTGAACAACAAAAAACTGCATGATTTAAAATCAGAAGTCTTCAAAGGGAGGCTCAGGAAAAGTCTTATAATGAAATATGCAAAAAGCTGGAGCCAGAAAATCAAAAGGCATGAACCCACTCAGCATTTCTAATGCAGAAGGAACTGAGGACCCAATTCCACACACACAAGTTGTAATACTTAAAGGTGCTGTAAGCAGAATAGGGAGTGATCCATAAACAACAAAAGAAGATGGAAAGAATACACAGAGTCACTGTACCCAAAAAGAATTGTCTGACATGGAAGAATTTAATGAAACAACTTATTTTCAAAAGGCAATGATGATGAAGGAAAACGTTCAAGCTGCTCGAAAGGAATTGGCAAGAAACAAGGCCCATGAACTGATGGCAAACTAACTGACATATTTCGACAAACAGATGAAGCCCTGGAAGTGCTCACCAGGCTATGGTTAAGAAATCTGGAGGAAAACCAGACAGAGAACTGACAGAAAGAGATCCATATTTATGGCAACTCTGTAAAATGATGACCTGAAAGAATGTGAAAATTATCAAAGGGTATCACCAGTATCACATGCAAGTAAAATCCTACTGAAGATCACCCAAAAAGGACTAGAACAGTAGTACATCAACAGAAAACTACCAGAACCACAACCCAGGTTTATAAGATGTGGTGGCACTAGGCACATCATTGGCAATGTTAGCTGATATTTGGCTGAAAATAGAGAGTTATTATATTATTATTATTGTTGTTGTTATGTGTCATTGAGTCACCTGCAACCTAGAGCGACCCTGTTCACAGAAGCTCTGAATCTTGCCCTCTCCTGAGCCAGTCTCAGTGACTCAGACACACCTACCTCCACAACCCTAGTTATTGTGTCAATCCACCTCATCCACGGTCATCCTCTTCTGTGCTGTCCCTCCAGTCAAGAACCTCTCCAGAACACTGAGAAACAATGATGTCATTCTAGAGACTAAGGGGCCCCTGGTTCAGGCCATGGTCTTTGTAATTGCTTGATGTGTATCAGAGAGCGAAACAAGAACTCATAATGACAGAATAAGAAGTGATACCTTTGAGTTGTGGTGCTAGAGAAGATTATTGAACATATCATAGACTGCCAAGAGAAAAAAAAAAAGGTCTGTGGAGGAGAGAATGAAACCATGTGTCTCTTTGGAGGCTGGGATATTGAAGCTCCATTGCACATATTTTGTGTACATGGCCACGAGGGATTGGTCCTTGGAGAATGTTTGCATGATTTAGGAAGGAGTAATATTCATAGGTATTCTCAGTGAAAATATATGATTTCCCAATGATTCATGCTATTGGGGTATGGATTTTACCTCTCAATATGGCTTTTCTGGTGTAGATGACTATGCTGAGGGGTGGGACTGTGCAAGTGGGGCTGTAGAACTAACCACAAATGAACTGGCTGTTTACAATTCCACAAGGGGACTGCCTGGTCTTACAATCTACAAGAGGACTGGCTAGTCCTGACAAGAAATTGAACAGCTCTAGCTATAGAGAATAAGAATTCTTCCCCTACAAAGTAGGAAATTTTCCCACAGTAGAAGAAGAGTGGTCTTCCTTCGCCCTGTGCAATGTAGGACATGATTCAGGATGGCAAAGTAGCATAGGCTGAATTGGACAATTGATGTGAGACAGGACTTCAGGTCTGAGGGCTGATGGGCAGGAAATCAATAGTGGTAGAAATCAGAATTTTGCTGAACCATTATTGTGGAAGCCAATATTGGCAGGACTGAGGACTTGGGAAAACTTAGAGTCACAAAGTTCAATGCTGAAGTGCCTGTGTGCACATTTTGGGAGCAGTTTTGACTCTATTTTGTTGTTAATCTGAATTATAACCTTCTGAGTCCCCCGATGTGATTCTGTGTCATCTGTGAACTATCATATCAGATTTTAGACCCAGTCAAGCAGTAAGAATTGATGTTGAGATGAGTATAAGGAAGCATGGCAATGTGGTGGGCCATGTCTGACCTCTTGGGAATTGGTTTTGTATTATTGATGCTGTGGGCAGGGATAATTTCCCCCTGTGACTTTGGTAAAGGTCAGATATGGCACTCCCCTTGTGGCCCTTGCTCTTATCACATGGGGACATGGGTGGCCTAGGAAATTGAGAGGAATAAGTGAAGCATCAGAGTCATTGATTGTCATTGTCTTTGGAGCAGCTAACATAGTTAATCCAATCTAAAAAACACTGAAATCATTTGATTGTCGTTTAAATGACACATTCTCTAGATTCTGCCTCTCCTAATTTGGTGGTAAGCCCTGCCACCCAATTTCATTAAGAGAAACTTCAGACTTTCCATTTTCCACAGTTATTTATTTTTGTGACTAACTATGTAATTCTTAGTACATGGACCTGAAGTAAAAAGAGTTTTTGGAGCTGAAGACAGTCTAAGAATCATGTTGTAATTTTTTTACTGCTTCTTACTCCTAAATTTTCTCCTTTCTTTTCACCAGAGGTGGTGAAATTTCCAGGTAGTCTAGCTGCTACTCTAAATGTGTTGCCTGTCTGGTATTGTGACTTGACTAGTAGCTCAATGAGAACGTGGACATTCTCCTCCTGTGTAATTTACATCATTTGAAAACTCAGTGAAGGTCAGCTATGAGTTGTTTCCTACTGGACAGCCATGAGTGAGAGTCTTTTTTAAGACCACTGACAAAAGAATAAGGAATTATGTCTAGAGGGCAATACAGAGTGCTCCTTAGAGGTAAGGAGATTGAAACTTGGCCTTTCATACATTGGGAATCTTGTCAAGAAGGACCAGTCCTTGGATATAGACATCATGCTGAGTAAGAGAGAGAGTAAAAGCATAATATGAATGAACTTAAATAGGGAGACTGAATCAGTGACTTCAACATTGGGTTTGAGCATGATAGGGATCATGGTGATGGCATATACGGGGCACAGTTCAGATTTACTGTTCATAGGTTCACTGTGACTAATGCTCAACTTGACCTACCATAAACATTGCACTTAAACAAAATAGATGTACCTATAGAGTGTGCATTGCTCCTGACACGTTGGGGAGACACTGGGCTCTTGTTCTGTACATGTGCAATTCACCTTCTAAGGAATAACACAGACTCACCTCAGCCTCACACACATCCAGAATCACACCAAGGAGACAACACATAAGCAATACCCGCCCTTTTCCCCACAACCCCACACTATTGAAATGTACCCCACACTACTGAAAAGTACAAATGAGAGACTGTGGAAACAAACCTCTAGTTCTTCACCTGAAAATGCATTTTCATTGACCACACCCCCATCCACATTCCCACCAGGTATTGGAAACAGAGCAGTTCTTTGAAATGACCCATTCAAGAAACTTGTTTCTTCTTTTGTATGCAAATGACTGAATCCAGATTACATACCTTTTACCCTGGGGACCTCCTGTAATTAGATAAATGGAAACAATATTATGACCATGTCATATTGAATACAATCTGTATTTTAATTTCTCGCTCTAATTTTCACTTTGGGAAGGCAGATTAAACAATGGTAGAGGTGAAAGTGCAAATGCAGGCATGGAAGACACCCGGAGGCAAAACATAACTTTTCCTGCCACTCCAATGAGAATGTTTGAATGAAGAAAACATTTCTTTCTCCTTATAGTGTCTATTTTAATCTGTTGATAAGAGTGTTCTTTTGTACCGACCCCCACAAAAAAGAGTATCTGTCTGCTGTAATGTTAATAATTTTTTAAACTACTGATTTACCTCTATTTTACTTTGGAAATGTTTATATGAGTGCGACAAAACAAAAGTTGGAGACAATGCCTATGAGTTTGGATATATTGAATTTATTACAAAAGAGAGAAGTAAAGAATATTTACTAGATGGAAGATTCCAGAACTTCAGGGGAATGGGCAACTTCACTTGATGTCATTTCAATAGCAATTTATTAAGCTCAACATATTTCCCCAAACGTCAATATGTAAATAATGATCGCTACTCTCTATAGTAGAACAGACAGGTTTGTCCTAGAGAGGGTGAAGCCAGAATGCTCCTTGAAGTCAAGGATTCTTCGTTTGACATACTTTGGGCATGTTGCAAGGAGGGGCTGGTCCTTGGAGAGGGACATCATGCTTGGGAGAGTGGAGGGACGGCGCAGGAGAGGAAGACCCTCGATGAGATGGATCGATTCTGTGAGAGGAGTGGTGTGAATTGAGTGTGTCTGAGATGGCTAGGTTGGAACAGGACAGAACGGCATTTAGGGCTCTTAGGGTCGCTATGAGTCGCAAGCACCTTGACGGCACATAACAAAAGCAACATTAACTGTCTATAACTACTCTGTTGCCTTCATATTCTGAGAGAACAACTTTATCTCCAACTTTCACAATAACTGGTTGTATCTTTCTATTCTTGCCTTTAGATCTGAATCCAACAGCGACTATGATTGCTGGCAGTACTTTTCCTATAGCTGTTTCTCTAAGAATAATGCTTCCTGTGGTAAGAGGTTTAACTGCACTTCTTTCCATTAATATTGTGCCAATGATGGAAGAAATCATTTAAAGGCCCGTCTTGCCTTGACTATGATCATTGTAGTTAGCACCCCACTACTTCTATGCAGCTGCAAAGAGAGACCCAAATCTGTGCCTTGAGACACAAGAATGTGTGCCCAGCAATTTCTTATATAAAAACTCAACTGAAAAACAATTAAGCTAAAAAAAAATGTCATTCCTGCCTAAGACAATGTTTGATATGTTTGTACCTGGTCATTACATCTTGAGATTCACAAAATTACTGGGAAGAAGTTGTTTGTGGGATTTTTTTTCTTAGTTTGCAAAATATACAGTAGATTACTGATAAGTACATTTCAAGCCTGCACTGGACAAATGCTAGACTATCCTTCTGGGTGGAAAAAAGATTTCAAACATGATGAGCACAAAAGATATGACAGAGTTCTTGACTTCAAAGTAAGCGTAACCTAAAGGTAGGTGAAATAATCCATCTGCAAATGATATTGACATGCAAGTTATTGCTTAGTGTTGGTGTGCTGTCCCTCCTTTTTATCCAACGTCCAGCACAGCGACCAGGATCATCTTGCCTCAGGAACGATATCTAACAGTTTTCAAACATAAACATGATTGTCACAACTCCCTTGCCCTATTACCTTTAAACCATTCTAGCTGTGATTCTGATCTCATCCATTAGAAAAACAAAATAAACAAACCCTTTTTTAAAGAGATAGTACTAGATTATTTCAATCAGATTCTGCCCCAGGTTCAGACTGTGTGCCTGAAGAAAGTTTCTGTGAGGACACCCATATTCTCGTTGCAATGTCAAATTTAATGGCGACTAGCATGGAAGATAAGGGAAGTCTGTTGCCTTAGCTGTATGACAGTGTGCTGCACACACAAAGGTGCACAGTTCAAATCCACCAGCTGTTCTTGGAGAGAAACGTGAGCAATTTCCTCCCATGGAGTATATTGTTTTTGAAAACGTGCTGAAGGTTCAACTATGGTTGATTCTGACAAGACAGCATAGAACAACAACATATAAAACTACAGTATCCTTTAACTTGACTGGGGGGATATCCCATGGAGCTTTTAATCTTAATTCAATTGAATAAATAATTTTATGTTTTGAGTAGAGCTTTGAAGACTGAAAGATTAGGATGGGGTAAACTTCTTTCACCTTTCTTGTGTACTGGATTACTATCTGGATAGACTCTGTCATTTAACAACTATTTCTAGAGCACCAAAATGTAGATTCTATATAAGTTAATGGAAATATGAAAAAGAATTTTACGTACACCAATATCCTATGGATGCTCAGCTGAGATGCCAACCTCTAAGCAGAGGTGAAGATCATCACCTAACACACTTTCATAGACATTTCAATACAACAGGAGAAAATGGAGGCCGTGGAATCACTGAACTGTCTTCAGAAGCACATATAATCACTCTTAAGACTGGATGAGAGTCCGGCACACATACTACTTTAGAATAAGGCCCACAAAACACTGGATAAGATGTGTGTGAGTGGGGAGGGTCAAGGGAAAAACTTTTTTTATGTGAACAGATAAAAATTTACAGACAATGGGAACGTCCTCAGCAGTTTATTCAGCCTACTAAGGGGCTACACAGGGCTGAGCACTGGGAGGAGGAAGGCGTGCAGGAGACATAGCTTATGACCTTGCACTGATAGTCAATGCCAGGGGGCCTATTTCCAAGAGAGAAGGATAGATACACGTACACAGTTGGGTATGAGAATCCCCACACCTTTTCAGAGAAACTCTGCAACTTATATCCTCCAAGCCGTAAAGGAGAACTACAATGTCTTCTGGGATAGCACAGGATCACTTTTCTTTCCTGACCTTCCAAGAACATGTGTATTTATTTCTTTGTTAGTGTATGCACAGTGCAGCATGAAAGACATACATGTAGACAAACACACACTCACATCAGAATCTCATCATGGAGATATCCCACAGACACACAACTCACCCTCCTCTACACAACTTTAAACCACCTCAAGGGGTCAGAACTCCCATACATCTTGGCCTGGAAAAGCCATTTCTTACTCCCACATCCTGAAACATCAGTGGCACTAGGAAATAAAATCAGAGCGACAATACAGTATGAACCCAGCAAAAATCCTTCATTATTTTCTAAGTTTTCTTCAGCAACTAAATGAATCACAATACAAACCAACTTTGATTCTTCTGAAAGCCACGTCAAATACAGAAAAGGAAAAAAAGAAAACCTCCTAAAATAGCACATAACCGTCTTATATTCTCTGCACATATCTTTGATTTTATTTTAAACTTTAGAGAACCAGATATGAAACAATGGTCATATTGAAAACCCCAAAATAAGTACTAAAGGACACTTTGGGATCGTCATGAACTGTATTTCAGAGGATATATGTCTCAGGCCCGTTTCTGACAGTAATTACAAATATCTTCACATGAGGGGAATCTTTTCCTTGGAAAAGGATTTTATCTTACACTTACTTGATGACATTACAATGCTATTTTTAATGGTGCTTGTAATTGGTTATTTTTTGTAATAGTATCCTTTTCTCCTTCATGAATACTGCATCTAAAATTTGTAATTAACATTGTCAGGAAAGTACTCAATATTTAGTTGATAAATAAGGCAATCAATAAAATGGCATTTCTCCCTCTGCTGTATATTGACAATCTCACCTGGACAGTCAGCTGAGGTGTTTCATCAGCGTTGTCAGTAACTGTTTCTTCCTCGATATCTATGAGGACATAGGAATAGTATAATTGCAGAGTAATTCACAATATTTCAAGGGGAATTAGGTGTTAGTTTGCAAGAAGTGACCTTCTGGTGGATCATTCTATTGGATATAACATCTATTTTCTTGGAATCAAGGAAAGTAAGAAGGAAACAATAAGAAACAGATCCTTGAAATTTAGGATATACTTTTAGAAATATAAAGAAAATGTCTCCATCCTGAATGAGACCATTTACCCAGTCACAAAACTGGTAGAGAACATGAGAACATACTTAAGCAAGAAAGATATTGAGATGACAGAAAACATATGGAGAAATGGTCTAGATTATTAGCTAGAAGAGTGATGCAACAAAAAATGTTAATAAAATATCTCATTTACACAAAAAAATTGGTGTTACATGCCATCAAATTTGAGTGCAATCCACAATGACCCCAGAACAACAGATCTGAACCCTGTCTTATCCTGCGCCATTCTCACACTTCCTGACACACTGGAGCTCACTGTAGCAGTCACCACATCAATCCACTGGGTTGAGGATCTCCCTTTCTTTCACCATTTCTCCACATTCTAAGTGTGATATTCCTCTCCAACAAATAGCCTCTCCTAGAGTAAAGGATTTCTGCTCCAAGACATGGTCTTTTCAATGGCTTAATATTCATCAGAGAGCTAGACAATGACTAAGGATGACAGAAGAATTATTAATGCCTTCAGTTTGTGGTGCAGAAGTGTCTGGGACATACAATAAACTCTATCTATCACCTATCTATCTATCTATCATCTATCTATCTATCTATCTATCTATCTATCTATCTATCTATCATCTCCTTATCTCTCTCTCGCGCACGCGTCAATTTTTCAATTCCTTGAGTTTAAAAAATGCTGAATGAGTTTAGCCCTTTTGATATTCTGACTCAAGCTCCTTGCAGGTTTCATTGCAATTTATTGCTTTGTTTCCTGTGCTGCCTTTTGGAATCTTCTGTTCAGCTCTTTAGTTTCTTGAATTCTTCCTTCCGTTTGGCTTCTCTGCTCTCCAGTGCAATATTCAGAGTTTCTTCTGACATTGATTTTTGTCTTCACCCCCACCCTCTTCTGTCTTTGTAATGAACGTTTGCACTCTTCCTGGATGATACCTTTCACGTCCTCCCACAACTCATTTAGTCTTCGCTCTTTAGCGTTCAAGGCCTCAAACCTGTTCCTGAGATATACTCAAGTCAAGTTTTTCCTTGGAGGTTAGGATTTGGAAGCTATGTCTCACATATTTTGGGCTTGTGTCTATGAGTGACTAATCCTTTGAAAAAGACATCATGCTTGGAAGCATTAAAGAACAAACACAGGAGAGGAAGACCTCAGATGAGATGGATTGATACAGCAACTAGGACAGTGGAGGTAGGTGTTGGAGTCAGTGAAACTGGCACAAGGCAGGACAGACTTCAGAGCTTTTGTACATAGGGTTACTGTGAGTTTCAGGTGGCTGAGTCACAGAGAACAAGAACAGTTACATATCCCAAGAATGTGAGATGAAGCTTTACTACACTTGCCTCTAAAAAGAGCAGTGTTCAGAAAGTTGACATAATTCATTGGGTGTGGTTATTAAGGAAATGGGAATAATTCGGGGTGAAAAACAATGTGCTTGAACTTTGTAATTAAACCAGTATGAAATATGAAACAAAATAAAATGGAGCAGCGAGAGTGAAAAATTCTCACAGGGGACAAAAAAAAGCTAACAAATGTGTTTAGAGAATAAGACCTCTCATTCGTTACTGGTCAAAATATAGACCCTTCCAAAGAAATACTGAACTGCGTGCTCTACATCCTATACCTTTGAGAACAGTGATTGAAACTTTCTCTTGCATACATTGGGTATGCTGTTGACAGGGACCAGTCCTTGGATATACACAACAGGCTGGGTAAGAGAGGCAGGCCAAGAAAAATATGAAAGAACTCTAGCAGGTAGATTGACACAGAGACTTTAGCAAAGCACTTCAGAATGACAGGGTGATGGCATAATACAGGGTAAATTTTACATCTACTGTTCATAGGGTCACTGTCACTAATTCTCAACTTGAACTACCAAGAACATTGCATGTACAAAATACACGTACTGCTAGAGTGTGCATTGCTACTGAGAGATTGAGAAGACACTGGCCTCTTATTCTGTACATGTGAAATTCACCTTTTAAGGACGAACACGGACTCACCTCAAGTTTCACACACATTCAGAGTTACACCACAGACAACATGTTGGCAATACCCACGCATTTTTCACAACCCCACACTACTGAAATGAACCCCACCCTGCTGAAACGTGTTAGGGAGAGAGTATAGAAAAAAAACCATCTAGTTCTTCCCCTGGATAAGGATTTTCTTTGACCTCATTCCCACCAGGAAATAGAATCAGAGTAGTTCTAAATGATCCATGCAAGAAACCTTGGTTTCTTCTTTCCTAAACAACTGACTGATTCCAGATTACATACCTTCTACCATGAGCACCTCCTGTAATTAGAGAAAACAATATCATGATCAGATCATTCTGGATACTATTTGTTTTTTAATTTATCACCCTATTTTTCACTTTGCAAAGACAGATTAAACAACAGTAGAGGTGACAGTACAAATGCAGGCATGGAGGCCACCTGCAGGAAAACATAGCTTTTCCTGCAGACTGTATCTCTCTGAAGCCAATTTGGGTTACAAGTTACAGAATCACTATTCCATGAAGAATATTTGAATAAAGAAAATGGTTTCTTGCTGTATGTTATGTATCATACGGCACTAATTTTTAGTATCCATTTTAATCTGTTACTAACAGTGTTCTCTTCCATCAATCCAGCAAATCCAACAAATAAAAAGTGCCTGACTGCTAAAGCTCTTGTCAACATTTTTTTCACTACTGATTTATCTGTTTTGTTTTGTGTTTTACCTTGAAAATTTTTGTATGAGTACAACAAAACCAAATTCATTTTAATCTGTTACTAACAGTGTTCTCTTCCATCAATCCAGCAAATCCAACAAATAAAAAGTGCCTGACTGCTAAAGCTCTTGTCAACATTTTTTTCACTACTGATTTATCTGTTTTGTTTTGTGTTTTACCTTGAAAATTTTTGTATGAGTACAACAAAACCAAATTTGGAGACAATGTGGATATCATTAGTTTATTACAAAAGAGAGACATGAAAATTATTTGATGAAAGTTTTCATAGTTTCAGTGGAATGGACAACATCACTTGATGCCATTGTAATAGTGATTTATTAACATAAACATACTTCCCCCATATGTCACCATCTCTAAATAATTAATAATCCTTGCTGTCTCTAACTCCTCTGGTGCCTTCATGTTCTGGGCGAACAACTTCATCTCCAACTTTCACACTAACTGGTTGACTCTTTCTACTCTTTTCTTTAGATCTGAATACAACAGCTACTACTGTTGCTAACAATACTTTTCCTAGAGATTTTTCTTTAAGCATAATGCCTCCTTTGTTTATTCATTCAGCTGCACTTCTTTCCACTAATACTGTGCCAAAGAGCAGAAGAAATTTTCTAAAGGCCTGACCTGCCTTGATTGTGGTCATTGTAGTTTGCACCCCAATACCCCTAGCATTTGTAAAGAGAAACTCACAATTTGTCCTGTGAGATATAAGACTGTGGGCCCAGCATTTTCTTACATAAAAGATCAACAACAAAAGAAACACTCATAAGATGTCATTGTTGCCTAAGACAAAGTTTGATAATCTTACCATGGGGTAAGACGAGGCCTCATTGTAACTGGTCATTCTATCTTGAGATTCACAAATTACTATTAAGAAGTTGTTTGCTTTTTTTTCTTTTCTCATTTACAAAATATACAGTAGAATACAGTTACGTCTTTTTTAAGCGTGCACTAAATGGATTCTGGGGCATCCTTCTTGGGTGGAAAGAAGATTTCAAACATGAGGAGCGCAGAAGAAATGACAGTTTTTTACTTCAAGCTAAGTGTACACTAAACTTTGGTGAAATATTCTATCTGCAAACAGTATTGACGTGCAAGTTTTTGTTTAGTGACTGAGTGTTGTCCCCCTTTGATTCAAATTCCAGCAAAGCTACCAGAAACATCTTGCCTCGGGAACCATATCCAACTGTTTTCAAACAAACAAACAAACAAACAAACAAACAAATGCTTTCACCATTCCCTCTCCCTATTTCCATTAAAGAACTGTGCCTGTGATTCTGATTTTATCCATTATAAAAGCTTGAAAGCGGCAGCCACCTCAGATAAGCAACGGACAGGCGTTTTTCAAAGGTACTGGGATTTCCGGCGGGAACAAACCCTTGGAAACTCTGACAAGCGTGCTCCTGGGTGGAAGGGAAGCTTGAAAGCGGCAGCC
>NW_006400197.1:26911-37142 GCF_000299155.1 Elephantulus edwardii | reverse complement strand
TGCTCCTGGGTGGAAGGGAAGCTTGAAAGCGGCAGCCACCTCAGATAAGCAACGGACAGGCGTCTAGATGTAGGAGCATATATTTAAATAATGGTCATGTTAATGTGCCTTCCTTCCATGCATATGGATAATATCCTATCACTCACCACATTGTATTTCAGGATAGAATTTGAAATTGAATTTTTTACTATTAATGCAATACCATCCTTCCTATGTTTTTCATTCCCTGCATAATATGCCATATTATTTTCTGATTCAAAGTGGCCAGTGTTGATATTGGATAAGAGTACTGAGCATCCCACAGACTGCAAAAGGACAAATGGAAATGTCTTATAAAAGTGCATCCAGAGTATGCCTTGAAGGCAAACTGGTACAGATTCATCTTATATACTCTGGAGTATCTAGGAGAGGCTTTTATCAGTTTCACAAACGGGAACTGTCTCTGCCAACTGTATCAATAACACAAAACCAATTCATAGCAAAATTAAATAATGGCTAGGAAAAGTCATATTGAAAGATAAACACCAAAAACAGTCAGCAAAAGAGAGGAGGATCCTCAGTGAGATGGACTGACACAGTGTCTGTGGCAATGGGTTCAAGTGTATCAGAGATTATGAGAATGGCAGAGGATAAGATAGGTTTCAGATCTACTGTTTATAGGGTCTCAATGAGACATACTTGACTATAAAACACGTACCACCATCATCAATATACTTTAATATTATTTGCATATAGGGATAGTTCAACTTCTCTTTGCCAATATAGATAACTCATATTTCCATCTCTTGTATTGTTGCTCCAGCAGGCAGTTCTAATTGGATATTATAAAAGAAAAGTGATCGAGGAGTTCAGTGGCCAGGTGGAAAGAAGCTGTGCTGCAATCTTAAAGGCACATGTTTCAAGGCTACCAGCTGCTACACTGGAGAAAGATGGAAAATCTCCTCCCCTGTGATTAATTGCCTCTGAAATCCTGCTGGAAGGTCAGCTGTGGGTCGGTTCTGACTCAATGGTACACAACAACAACAGTGATAGTGGACATACTTGACAACCTTGTCTGGTCCTTAATGCCCTTCATCTCTATCCATCTAGAATGATGTTGTCTTTTGGTTTATATATACGTTTAGTCATGTTGAAGAAATTCCTCTCTATTTCTTTTTGTGAATGTTTAAATCTGGAAAGGGTGTTGTTTTTGTTGTCAAGTTCCATCAAGTCAAGAATGATTCATAGCAACCCCATGAACAATAGATCAGAATTCATATCTATCCTGCACCATCTTCATCATCCCCTACACATCAGTCAGTCACCACAGACACGGCATTAATCCAACTCATTGAAACTCTTCATCTCCTTCATTGACCCTTCATATTTCCAACTGTGATGTCTTTTTCCAAGGACTAACCTGTCCTAAAAGCATGTCCGAAATGTGTGAGATGAAGCTTCATCAACAATGCATCCAAGAAATATTCTGGTTGCACTTTCCTCAAGACATTTGTTTTTGTTCTCTGGCAGTTTGTGGGATAGTCAGCAGTCTTCTCCCATATTACAACTCGAGAGCAATATTTATGCTTCTATCACCTTTACTAATTCAGCTGTTCAGCTCTCAGATGAAAAGCAGGTGATGAGAAAGACTGTGACCTAAATCAGAACACATGTTAGTCTTTTCAGAATGAGCGGAGCAATGCCTAAATAAAAGGAACTTGTTTCTTTCTTTTTCAAACTCATCTGGCAGTGATTCCAATAGTAAAGTCGACAAAAAGCTAAAGAGAAAAAAGCAAGTTGCTCCAGAAAAAGCCTGTAAAGAAGCAAAAGACTGGTGAAACCTCCCAAGCCCTGTCCTCCTCCAATAGAGCAGCAGCAGTAAGGATGATAACATGTTCCAGATTGGACAAATGAGATACATCAGTGTGCGAGACTTTAAATGGAAAGTCCTAATTGATATTAAAGAATATTGGATGGATCAAGAAGGTGAAGTGAAACCAGGAAGAAAAGGTATTTCTCTAAACCCCGAGCAGTGGAGCCAGCTGAAAGAACAGATTTCCGACATTGATGATGCAGTAAGGAAACTGTAAAATCAGAGCCATAGAAAACCCTATACTGTTCTAGTCATTTTAATCTGTCTTTTCACATTGGCTTTTGTTTTCTAACTGTGGTTTTCCAAGTTTCTTTCTAATGTGCATTATTAAAAATGTTCTGAGCTAATTCTGTAAAGTTCTGAGTCAACTCTATTATGGGGGATTGCTTTATGCCCACCATCTAAGGTAAAATAAAATCTGAAAAAAAAAGAACACATCTTAGTCTTTTTCACTGATATCATTGCTCTTCAGGACTTTGAAAAGATCCCTAACAGCAGACTTTCCCAATGCTACACACACCCTGATTTCTTGACTGCTGGTACCAAGGGTGTTGATCATGGATCCAAGACAATTTCAATCTTTTCTTCATTTACGATATCCCCTATTAGTTCATTGGTGAGGATATTTGTTCTCTTGATATTGAAGGCTGCAGTCATTGATCTTTTGCAGCAAGTGTTTCAGATCCTCCTCACTTTCAGCAAGCAAGATGTGTCATCTGCACACTGCAGGTTGGTGATGAACCTTCCTCCAATCCTGAGGCCACGCTGTTCTTCATAAAATTCAGCTTCTCAGATAATTTCCTTGGCATACAGATTAAATAAGGCATGGAGAGAAGACACAGCACTGACTTTCCTGATTCTAAACTATACATTGTTTCCCTGCTTAGTTTGGACAACTGCTTCTTGGTCTAAATATAGGTTTTCATATAAGCACAATTAAGTGGTCTGGAATCCCCATTCTTCTCAAGGTTAACAGTAGTTTGTTAGGAACCACACACTCTCATGCCTTTGCTTATTCAATAAAACACAACTAGATTTTTGTTGTTGTTGTTGTTCTCTGCTTTCAGTTAAGATTCACCTGACATCAGTAATGATATCCCTGGTGCCAGCCTCTTCTAAACTCAGATTGAACTTGTAGCAGTTCTCTGTCAATGTACTGTTCTAAGCCTTTTCTGTGTTAAATCATGTGGTTATGATCATGTGGTTCTTGTCTTTTGCTTTATTCATGTGATGGATTGTTGTTGTTGTTATGTGCCATCGAGTCACTTGTGACTTATAGCAATCCTATGTACAAGAGCCCCAAACCCTACTCTATCCTGTGCCAACCTTATTGTCTCTGACACACTTACCCCCACTACCCCAGTCACTGAATTGATCCATCTAATCAAGGGCTTTCCTCTCTTGTACTTTCCCTCCACCCTCCTAAACATCATATCCCTCTCTAAAGACCAGTCCCTCCTTGTAACATGTCCAAAGTATGTCAGACGATGCTTCAGAATCTTTGCCTCCAAGGATTAGCCCAGTTTCACCCTCTTCAGGACAAGCTGTTTGTTCTCTTAGCAGTCCATGGTATATCCAACACTTCTCCAGCACCACAGCTCAAAGGCATCAATTCTCTTTCTATCATCCCTAGTTATTGTCCAGCTCTCTGACAAAGCAAGCAATTGCAAAGAGTATGGCCTGGATCAGGCACACCTTAGTCTCCAGACTGATGTCATTGCTCTTCAGTACTCTGGAGAGGTCCCTGACAGCTGACTTGCCCAATGCAATTTGTCTCTTGATTTCCTGGCTGCTGCTACCAAGAGTGTTGATTGTGGAGCCAAGTAAACAAAAACTGTTAACAATCTCAATCTCTTCACCATCCATGCTGATGCTGCCAATTGGCCCAGTGGTGAGAATCTTTGTTTTCTTGATTTTGAGCTTCAATCCATATTGAAGGCTGCAGTTCTTGACCTTCTGCAGCAAGCACTTCAGGTCCTCCTCAGTTTCAGCAAAGCAGGCTTATGTCATCTGCGTAACTCAGATTGTTGATGAATCTTCTTCCAATCCTGATGCCACATTCCTCCTCATAGAGCCCAGTGTCCCAGATGATCTGTTCTGCATAGAGATTGAAAAGTTATGGAGACAGAATACATCCCTGGTGGACATCATTCCCAATTTTGAACCACACAGTGTCTCCTCCCTCTGTTCTGACGACTGTTCAGTACAGGTTTCACATGAGCACAATCAAATGTTTTGGGGTTCCCGTTGTTCTCATAGTCAGCCACAGTTCATTATGTTTCACACAATTAAATTCCTTTGAATAGTCAATGAAACACAGATAGACATTCCTATGGTACTCTGCTTTCTGCCAAGATCCATTTAACATTAGCTATAATATCCTTAATACCATAATCTCTTCTAAACCCAGCCTGCAACTCTGGCAGCTCTCTGTTGACTTGTTGCTTCAGTCATTTTTGGATAATTTTCACCAGAATCTTGCTTGCATATGATATTAATGATGTTGTTTGATAATTTTCACACTCTGTCAGGTCACCTGTCTTTGGAATGGGAACAAATATTGATCTATTCCAGTCAGTTGGCCAGGTGGTTGTCCTCCAGATTTCTTGGCACAACTGTTTGTTGGCACATCTGTTTGTTGAAATACATCAATAAGTATGCTGCCAATTCCTGGAGCATTGTTTCTTTTCAATTCATTCTTAGCAGCTTGGACTTCTTCATCACCACAGGTTTTTGCTCATACATTGTTTCATGACATTCTTTTGTCAGCCAATTCCTTCTGTTACAATGCCTCTGTATACTCCTTCCATCTTCTTGTCATGCTTCTTGGATCATTTAACATTCTGTCCAAAGCATCCTTAAGTTTCTCCATTTGTGGCTTGAATTTGTTTTTCAATTACTTCAGCTTAAGAAATACTGACTCCATCTCTTTACCCATTTCATTATAACACCTTGCTTTGTCTTCCTGATCTTCTCTTTGAAATTTTCTGTCCAGCTCCTTAATTTCTTGATTTCTTTCTTTAGTTTTGGCATCTCGGTGCTCTAGATTACACTGATAATTTGTATTAATGTTGATCCATGCTTGTATACTGCTTATTAATTCCACTTGATCATGTTGAATTGATTTTTTTATATACAGTAAGGAGCTATTGACTAGGATTCTGTTAAGGACTTTTACATCTGTGTTCATGAGAGATATTAGTCTATAGTTTTGGGGTTTCTTTGTTGATGTCTTATTAGGGTTGTGCTTGTTTCATAGAATAAATCCAGGAATGTTTCTTCTTTTTCTATACTTTGAAATAATTTAAGTAGAATTGGTGAGAGTTCTCTCATAGACTTCATTGATGAAACCATCTGGGCCTAGTTTTTCCAAGTTGTTGGGAGCCTTCTTATAAACTGCTCAATTTCTTTTTTTGTAATGGGTCTGTTCAAGTGTTTTACTTCTGTCTGTGCCAATTGAAGTAAGGTGTGGATTTCTAGGAATTTATCCATTTCCATGAGGTTGATAAATTTTTTAGAACATGGAAAAATCTGTAGTTAGGGACCTCTCCAAATTACTGAGGAGTAATTATGTCAATTTGAAGATTAAGTCATCCGACTCAGGCCCTAGACTTTCTGATTGCTTGCTATGCATCTGAGAGCTAGACAATGAATAAGGCTGATAGAAAATAACTGCCACGTTTGAGTTGTGGTGTTGGAGAAAAGCATTGAACATCCCATGGACAACCCATAGCGCACACATTTATGTTTTGTAGAGGTTTCAGCCAGAGTACTCTTTGGAGGCAAGAATGATGAGGCTTCGCCCCACATACTTTGAACATGCTGTTAGGCAGGGTTATTCTTTGGAGAGGGACATGATGCTGGCAAGGGTGGTGGGTTGGCAAAGTAGAGGAAGACTCTCAAACAAGTAGATTGACATGGTGAGAGCTGCAGTGGGCTCTTGTGTGTCAGGAAGTGTGAGGATGGCACAGGATAAAATAGGGTTCAGATCTTTTTCATACTTGACGACTCGATGGCAGCTAACAATAACAATTTATCTTATAAGACATAGGCTATTTGCAAATACAGGAAGGAGAAAAAAAACAAAGGGTTTCATTTTTAAGGAGGTATTCTGAGTTAATTAGATGGATGAGCAAAAGTCAGAAGAGAATAATGCTTCTTTATTAATATTTGCTATTTATTAATCTAGATGGATATAATGCTATATTCCTTGTTTCTAGTCTTTGATCTTCTTCAGCAAGAGCTTCTAGTCTTCTTTACTTCCTGCAAGAGAGACTGTATCTTTTGCATAAGACAGGTTGCTGATTAATCACATTCTTCTCCATGTAGTCCAGCTTCTCACATTATTTGCTCAGCATGCAGATTTAATAAGTTTGGGAAAAGGATACAACCCTGATGCATACTTTTCCTGATTTTAAATTATCTGGCGTACTCATATTCTGTTCAGACAAATGGGGTTCACATTCTTCTCAATGTTAGCCATAATATCATCCACACAGCCTTTGCAGGTCAATAAAGTAAACCTTTTTATGGTATTCTCTGCTTTCAGCCAAGATCCATGTGACATCAGCAGTGATATACCTCTTTACAAGGCCTCTTCTGAATCCAGTTCTGGTTAATGGAAAACACAACACCTGATAAAGAAGACACAAGGACTCAAATTTCACTGAAACAAAAGTTTTATTTGCCTTCCAGGTTAACAGCGTCATGGAACTGGAGGACTGGCAGAGAGAATGGGATGAGATGGATGGTGGGAGAAGGCAGCTATGATTACTATTTTAGACCTTGTCAGTAGCTACAAAATCAAGGGTATATAAAGGCTGTTTACTCCCTAAAACTGCCATTCTCACTAACCATTTTATATGAATAGCAGAAATGGCTAAAATGATGTTTCACATAAAACTATGGCCATATTGGAATTGCACTGCAATCCTGAAGGCATGTGGTTCAAATCCACCAACTTCTCTGTGGAAGAAGGATGGACAGTCTCTTCTTGTGCGATTAACTGCCTCTGAAAACCTACTGGAGGGTCAACTATGGGTTGGCTCTGACTCATACTGATGTAGCTTGAAATTATTCAGAAGCTTAGTTTTAGGATATTTCCTGCTAATAAAGAACACAAATTTCTCACCCTTTAAGAATGAACATAGCCCTAAAGGGCAAGAGGTGTGGACTATGCTGAATAAACTCATACTCTTAGTGCTGTTGAGTCTGACCAACTCATAGCTGACTCTTCAGCTGTTTCTCAAAGGCTGTAGATCTCACAGGATGAGACTGCCTGTTTCCCAGGGATGGATGATTCAAACTTCCAGAGAAACACCACTTTTGGATTAGCAGTGCAACTCCATATGTATTCCACAAATATCTTTGCATTATCCCTAAGGATTCACTTTCTACCCACTCTTTCAACCAGATCTTTTCTCTAGGATACTAACTTTCATCCATGAATTTCTGGTTGCCTTTTAGTTTCTGGGTTGGGCTCAGGGGAAGTATTGGAAAAAAAATTAGTTTGGAGGAGTGTGAAGTAAGGACAGTTGCTAGTGTCTTCCTTATGAGATCATGATATATCATTGTTATTAGATGCTGTTAAGTATAACTCATAGCAACCCTATGAACAGTGGATCTGAACCCGGCCCTATCCTGTGCTGTCCTCATCATCCTTGAAGCCTCATCATTATTTTAGCACATTGCTACAGTCACTGTGTCAGTTAATCTTGTTGAGTATCGTTATCTTTTTCACTGATCCACATCTTTCAAACTGTGACACATTTTTCCAAGGACTAGCCCTTTTTAACAACATGCTCAAAGTATGTGAGCTGAAGTTTCATATCCTTACCTTTAAGGAGCACCCTGGCTACACTTTCTCTATGGCAATATTTCTTTATTTTTTTGACAGTGCATGGGATAATCAGAACTCTTCTTCAACACCACAAACACAAAGGCATTAATTCTTCTATCATCCTTATTCATTATCCAATTTTCAGATGTATAGGAACTAAGTGCAAAGATCACAGATAGTTTGATCGGTAGCAGGAGCAGAAAGTGGACCCTTGAGAGCCCTGAGCAGCCCTACCGCTGCTGCTTAGTTACCATCACACCTAGGAGGAGCTGAACAAGTAGGTCATCTCAATGAAGGTTTTGGGAACAGTAAAATGGTTCAACATAAGTAACGGATATGGAACGGATATGGTTTTATCAACAGGAATGACACCAAGGAAGATGAATTTGTCATCCAGACTGACATAAAAAATAATAACCCCAGGATGTACCTTTGCAGTGTAGGAGATGGAGCGACTATGGAGGTTGATGTTGTTGAAGGAGAAAATGGTGCAGAGGCAGCAAATGGTGGTTCCAGTGCAAGCCAGTAAATATGCTGCAGACTGTAACCATTATAGATGTTATCCACGTCGTAGGGGTACTCCACATAATTACCAGCAGAATTATCAGAATAGTGAGAGTGGGGAGAAGAATGAGGGATCAGAGAGTGCTTCTGAAAGTCCAGCCCAACAACCCTGGCCCTACCACAGGCAACTGTTCCACCATACTCCATGCAGAGACCCTATGGGCATGGACCACAGTGTTCCAAATTTTCTTGTAGGGAGAGGTGATGGAGGGTGCTGACAATCAGTATGCAGAAAAGTAAGGTAGATCAGGCCCAACAACACCAGCCCTACTCCAATGCGGAGAGTCTACATGGGTCGACCACAGTATTTCAACACTCCTGAGGATGTAGTAGTGACGGAGGGTGCAGACACCAGGGTTCAGGATAACAAGGTAGACCAGTTAAACAGAATGTGCATCGGGGTTTTAGACCACGATTTTGCAGGGGCCCTTCTCACCAAAGACAGCCTAGAGAGGACGGCAAGGAAGAAGATAAAGAAAATCAAGATGAGACCCAAAGGTTAGCAGCCACCTCAACATTAGTACCGTAGCAACTTCAATTCCCGACACAGATGCTCAGAGTTGGGCAAAGAGACAAAAGCAGCCGATCCACCGGCTGAGACTTCCTCTCTCCAGAGGCTGAGCAGGGTGGGGCTCAGTAAATGTTGGCTTACCACCCCTACCATCATCCAGTTTAGTCATACAACAAGAAGAAATTACTGTGAAGTTCCAGCAATAATAAATGAACAAAAGATTGGAGCTGAAGGGCTTCAGTGCTTGCTTTATGCCCATTGGCCAAATAACTAGAACTATCTGCATTATCTATGCAGCATGGGGGTTTTATTATTCTTACCTAAAGACGTCTCTTTTTGGTAATGACAAATGTGATTTTTTAAAAGTGTGGTTTTTCTCAATACATATTTAAAGGGTTTTAAACTGTTCTATATCTGGTCAAGTTGAGATTTTTAAGAATAAATGAAGTTTATGTAAAAGTTTACAACATTTTTTTCAAAAAAGTAAACAAAACTGCTAGCACTTAAGGAAGGAAGGAAGGAAAGAAGGAAGGAAGGAAAAAAGGAAGGAAGGAAAGAAGGAAGGGAGAAAGGAAGGAAGGAAGGAAGGAAGGAAGGAAGGAAGGAAGGAAGGAAGGAAGGAAGAGATCATGACTTGAATCAGGCAGACTTTAAGTCTTTAAACTAGCATTGCTGCTCCTCTCCTTGGAGAGGTCCCTGAACATGGAGTTTCCCAATGCAAACACATCTTTTGATTTCTTGACTGCAGGTAGGTTGGCAGCACACCACCGATTGTGAATACAAGACAAAATCATCAGCAACTTCTCTCCATTTCTCATGATGTTGCCTATAGGCCCAGTGGTGAGGATTCTTGTTTTCTTAGTGTTGAAGTGTCGTCTTTATTGAAGGCTGTAAGACCATTATGGATTTAAAAGAAAAACTAAATCTCTGCTCTAGTTAGTTACTCAGTATACAAAATTCTCCCTGAATTCTGTTAAGCACTCCATCCTCTTTTCCTTTAAGCTTATGTTTCTTTAAGCTTATGGATGGTAAAGAGAAAACCCCACAGTTACTAGCTCTAGAATTCTTTACCACATACTGGGACTTTTCTATATCATGCCAGTATCTTTAAGTAACTTTTTATTACATTTACCTAAACTTGTCATATTTTATTGTGCCATTTATTTATTACTAGGTCTGTAACTGATACAATACGATTCCCAAATTTTCCCAAACTTAACAGAAAGTAGAGAGGCATTCTTTTTCTTCCACAAGACATCAATAACTAAGTTCAGTTCTAACTATTTTATTTCTTGAAGAAACTTAGATTAGGTTGTGAATATGAAGAATAAAAACAATTATCATCCTTTTTAGCATTGTTGTTGTTGTTGTTATGTGCCCTCGAGTCGTTTGCGACTCATAGCACAACAGCCCTAAACCCTGTTCTATACTGCGCCAACCGCACTGCCTCTGACACACCCATCCC
>NW_006400197.1:15523-22002 GCF_000299155.1 Elephantulus edwardii | reverse complement strand
TGGATTGATTCAGTGACTGGGATAATTGGGATGGGAGTGTCAGAGACAGTGTGATTGGCACAGGACAGAGCGGAGGTTAGGGCTGTTGTTCATAGGGTCGCTATGAGTCGCAGGCGACTCGACGGCACATAACAACAACAACAACAACATAGCTTTTATTAAGGAGCTTTGGTAGTCTGTTGCTGTCATCAGCCATTAAGATGCCTGCTACTCATAGCAACCCTATGTACAATAACTGGGAAACCTGTTCTATTCTGAGCCATTCGAACTATCTTTGACCCACCTACCCTCATGAGCCCAATTACTGTGTCAATCCATCTCTTTGACGGTTTTCCTCCTCTGCACTATCTCTCCACCCTTGCAAGCAACTGATCCCTCCTGGACATGTGCCCAAATTGCATGAGACAGAGCTTCAAAATCCTTGTTTCCAAGGAGCAGGCTGGTTTTACCCTCTCCAGGAAAGACCTGTTACTTCTCTTGGCAGTCTGTATGCTCAACAGTTTTCTCTAGCACCACAACACGAAGGCATCGATGATTCTTCCGTTATACTTAGTCATTGTCAAGCTCTTGTGAGGCATAGCAAGTAGTTGAGAAGACCATGGGTCTGAATCAGGTACATTTTAGTTTCTACACTGACATCACTGCTCTTTAGCGCTTTGGAGAGGTCCTTGACAGCTGATTTCACTAATGCAATTCGTCTTTTGACACAACCTTGCTTGCTGAAACTGAGAAGGACCTGAAGCATTTGTTGTAGAAGGTCAAGCAGTATAGTCTTCAATGTGGATTAAAGTTCAGCATTAAGAAGACAAAGATTCTCACCATGGGCAAACTGGTAGCACCATGATAGATGGAAAAAAGATTGAGATTGTTAACAATTTCAGCTGGCTTGTTTCTACAATCCACAATAGTTTGGTAGTCTAGTGGTAAGGAATTGTACTGCTAATCCAAAAACAGAAAGTTTGAATACACCAATAACACCATAGGAGAAAGATATAAAGTCTCATCTAGTGTGATTTAAAGCTTCTGAAAACCAGCTGGAAAGTCAGCTATGAATGTTCCAACTCAACAGTAATGAGTTGAGTTGAGCTGAGTTGAATTATAGCTTGAA
This sequence comes from Elephantulus edwardii, assembly GCF_000299155.1. Classification (NCBI taxonomy): domain Eukaryota; kingdom Metazoa; phylum Chordata; class Mammalia; order Macroscelidea; family Macroscelididae; genus Elephantulus; species Elephantulus edwardii. The sequence continues at coordinate 20,894 of NW_006400197.1, read as the reverse complement.
GTCTCTGTGTGCAGGTGAAGATTAAGGACATTTTCGTTTTGGTGTACCATTTCTTCTCTTTAGACTCAGCATCTTATTTACTTAGTCCTGGTCTTTTCCTTCAAGAGAATTTAATACTTCTTAGCATTTACAGCACCCAGCAAACATTCTGAGCTCTTCAGTTCAAACTTTAGCGTGATTGAACTTCAGAGAAGTTGAAAAGCATGAGAGTGAAAGTGATAAAAAGGGGAGAACTGAATCATTCAGTTTAATGATCAAGTCAGAGAGAAGCCATTTACTGAAGGAATGGATCAAGAACTTTTTTATGACAAAGACCCATACAATTATCAGCAGCCAATCCTTCTCTCCTATCAAAAATACGAAGACCAGCATTTACCATTACCCTATTATAAGAATGGTTTTTATTATCTCAGACAGTGTATATATGTTAAATTGACTAAGGAACTTACTCCATGCAGTGAAAAAAAAATCCTCCCTTGCTTGGTGTCTTATAAAGAGATCACACCAATTCAATAGCTTTTGAGGAGCAGAGTGGCTGTGTTGAGCCAGGCTTCCCAGGCTCCCTGTTAGTTTCAGCAACCGGAATACTGCTCTTGATTAATACAGTTCTGTCAATGTTTTGATCCACTGTAAAGTTACAAATAAAGATTTTCTTTACATTTTTTAAAAAAGAACTTTTTTCTGCAAAGTATAAGGGGTAGATATTAGGATTGCATGACCACTTAACTGTACTTGAGAAAATTATCAATATTGATGATGATTATAAAAAGTAGAAAGCATTATTTTACTACCCAAGCATAATCCAGGTTATATATTATTTTGCCATATTCTGTTAGTGTCAAGCTGCCTTGTAGAATAATGACAAGAATCATATTAGGTCTGGTTTGAATTGTCATTAGACAAGTGTTCATATAGTCAAATAATATATATAAAATTGATTTTAAGAAATAATTTAGTCTAGATTTCATTTTTCAAGTTGTTAAATATTATCATCTATAGTTATTTTCTAACAAATCCTACTTGTTTTCTCATTTAAAACTCTCATGACATTAATGAATTATTGTTATTTTGGTGGTGGTGTACTACCAAATCAGAACCAACCCATAGCTGACCTAACAAATGATAGAGAACAGAAGAAACTGTCCTGAGGTAATGGTTATCTGACTCCATATTTATCAGATATGTAGAATCAAGTTAGTAGTAGATCTAGGACTAAACCCCACACTTTTCAGCTCTCAATATACAGCTCTCTTCTAGAGTTCTCATCAACTCCCTTGAGATTCCAAGGAGGGCCAGCCCTACTGTGTAGAGTGATGTAGGCTGCATCATATAAAAAGTTATTTACAAACAGAACTGATAATCTGGCTTTACACTGCAAACGGAAAAGAACTGGCATTCACTCAGAATTGAAGGAATACTCTAATGTGTTTCTTAATGCACTGAGTCCAACATGTGTCTCATTATGTTCTAGTAGACTTAGACAACACTTTATTTAATTTCTTCACTACTGCTACCATGACTGTTAGTTGTGCATGCAAGACAAATAAAATAATTGGCAATTTCAATCTTTTCTCTATCTCTCTATCTCTATCTTTCTATCATAATAATGCCCAGTGGTTTTCTTACTGTTGAGATGTAACCTATAATAACAGAAGTCAAGAAATTAAGATGTTCTGCACGGGGGACACCTGTTGTAAAGGACCTTTTAAAAATCCTAAAGAACAAGATTTCAATTTCAAGACTAAGGTATGTTTGAGCCAAGCCATAGTATTTTCAATGGCTTCCTATACATCTGAGTGTTGGACAAGAAATAGAGAAGGCTGAAGAAAAATCAATGCTTTTGAATTGTGCTGTTGGTGAATAGTATTTACTATCCTATGGGATGTCAAAAGAACAAATAAATCTGTCTCGAAAGAAGTAGAACCGGAGTGCTTAATAGAGGCAAGAGTCATGAAACTTTGTCTTACATACTTTGGTCATATATTCAGGAGGAGCTAGTCTTTGGAAAAAAATCATGCTGGGAAAGGTAAGAGGCTCAGAGAAAGAGAACAAGGTGTATTGATAGATAAACACAATGGATTTGAGCATAAGAGAGATCATGAGGATGGTGTAGAATAGAGAGAGATTCAGATCTGTTTTTCTTTTTTAAAAATAAAATTTTATTTTACTTAACAACTATATCATCTTACCCCAGTAAGAATAGCAAAATTTAACAGAACAGCAAAAAAAAAAAAATGCTGGCAAGGTTGTGGAGAAACTGGAACCCTTATTAACTGTTGGTGGGAGTGTAAAATGGTGCAACCACTATGCAAGGTGGTATGGCGCTTTCTCAAAAAGTTGCAAATAGAGATACTATTTGACCCAGAAATTCCACTACTGGGAATATACCCCACAGTGACCTTAGCCGACATCCAAGCAGATATACGCACACCCATGTTTATCACAGCTTTTTTCACAATAGCAAGGAGTTGAAAACAACCCAAGTGCCCATCAACAAACAAGCGGATAGAGAAGCTGTGGTATATTCACACAATGGAATACTATGCTGCATTGAAAAAAAGGAACTCATGCAGTATTATTCAAAATGGGTGACCCTGGAGGACATTATGCTGAGTGAAATATCTCAGTCACAAAAGACAAATACTGCATGGTGCCACTGTTGTAAAACAGGACTGACCTCGGGTTTGAAGGAAGACAGAGAAGGATAAATAATGTATACAGCACTGAAACAGATGAGGGAGAAAACTGTTTAAAAGGGATATGTGATTAGGTATTATTGTCATGACAGGAGTCCAGAATGAAGGCCGCATAGTGGAGTGGGCCTGGGAAGTGGGATTGTAAAACAATGAAAGAATTTTCCTTATACTTTTCAAAGAGAAGAGTGTACTGGGGCAGGGTTGGGGGGGGGGACAGGGAGAAAAGTGAAACAATGAATGGAATTGCAAAGTAAAAAAAAATATTTTAATTGTGATTTTAATGAACATTTACAGAGAAGTTAGATTTTCATTAATTCATATAATTAATATTTTACCCCTTTGTCATCCCTTCCCCCTCCCCAAGTTCACTTTAAAAAAAAATCATTTATTGTTATCCACCTCCCCAACCCCCCAACCCCAGTCCTCTTTGCAATGATATATCTCTTATTCTGAGCTGCTGTCGTCCATATAATGCCTAATCATGTAATTCATTTTAGATCTTTCTCTCATCCGTTCCAATGCAATGGTGATTATATGTTCACTCTTATCCTATTGTACTCCTAATCCCTGATGTCAGACCTGCTTTATAAGAGTGATGTTATGCAGTATTTGTCCTTTTGTGACTGAGATATTTCACTTAAGCTTGATGAAAACTTAAAACCAGGAGAGAACAAAATAGATGAATGGGACTTTCTAAGAATCAAAACCCTATGCACATTAAAAAAACAAAACAAAACAAAACTTCTCCAATCGGGTAAAAGTGGAAACCATAGACTGGGAAAAATATTTGGTAATTACATATCACCACTGAGCCAATTGGCAGCACTATGGTAGATGGAGAAGAGATTGAGGTTATTAACAGTTACAGCTTTCTTGGCTCCACAATCAACACTTTTGGCACAAGCAGCCAAGAAATCAAAAGGTGAACTGCATTAAGTAAATGTGCTATCAGGGACCTTTCCAGAGCCTAGGGAAGCAACAATATCAATATAGAAACTAAGGTACTACTGATCAAGCCTATGGTCTTTGCAATTACTTGCTATGCATCAGAGTGCTGGATAGAGACTAAGGACAATAGAAGAAGAATTGATGCCTTTGAGTTGTGATGCTGGAGAAATCTTGAACATACCATGGACTGCCAAGAAAACAAATAAGTCTTTGAGAGGGTGAAACCAAGTTTCTCCTTGGAGGCTAGGATTTTGAAGCTCCATCTCATATACTTTGGGCATGTGGCCAGGATGGACCGATCCTTGGAGAAGGACATCATGTTCGGAAGGGTGGAGGGACAGTGCAGGAGAGGAAGATCCGGGATGAGACGGTTTGATATAGTAACCAGGGCAATTAGGGTAGATGTATCAGAGTCAGTGAGACTGGCTCAGGAGAGCAGGCTTCAGAGCTGTGATACAAAAGGTCACTATGAGTTGCAGGTGACTTGACGTCACATAACAACAACAATGACATATCTGATATGGGACTCATAGCTAAAATTTATTGAATATACTGGCACCTCAGTGAAAAAAAAGGTAAACAACACTATAGCAAAATGGGGCCAGATCTATTTTTCACTCAACTGCTCCTAAACCAAGACATTTAGGTAAAAGCAAACGAAATTGCTGGACAGCATATGTGTTACATCCTCTACCCAGTGTGGTTGGTATGATGTAGGTGGGCATATCATAAAGTTACTTTTTCTTAAAACATATCAAGTTTATTGTCCAAGGCTTTCATTCCCCTGAGTGATTCATCAGCTCTTAAAGTATCAACGAAATGTTAGATTTCCTGGATTTGAAATAACATGCTACTTAACAACTGCTTTTTTTTTTCCGTATGCAAACTAATAACAAAAAAAAACCAAAAAACAAAACCAAACCCACACAACAAACTCAACAAAAACCACCCAAATAACCATCAAATTATTAATCAGATAGAAAAAAAAGGTAGCTTTAAGAGTGAGTTATGGCCAAAGAATTTCCAGATAAAAAGGACAAGATTATAAAATTTCTGTACAGCTAAACAAAAGAAAGAAAACAATTAGCATTTCCTCAATGAGCCACATTACATATGGTTAAAAGTCATGAAAAAAAGGTAATAAATTTAATGTCATCACAGTTGTACAATATGGGTTGATTCCAACTTAATAGTATACAACAACACTACCACCCACAAAGAAAGTTAAAATATAATGCGCACTGGAGAAGGTCACGTCGGATAACAGCAAAGAGGCATCTTTCAGGCACCCAGGAAAAACCGGCCGAAGAGGGAAGACGGGAAGCTGCGCACTGGGGAAGGTCACCTCGGATGACAGCAAAGAGGCATCTTTCAGGTACCCAGCAAAAACCGTCCAGAGAGGGAAGGCAGGAAGCTGCGCACTGGGGAACGTCACATCGGATTACAGCAAAGAGGCATCTTTCAGGTACCCAGGAAAAAATGGCCAGAGAGGGAAGACGGGAAGCTGCGCACTGGGGAAGGTCACCTCGGATGACACCAAAGAGGCATCTTTCAGGTTGTTGTTGCTGTTATGTGCCGTCGAGTCGTTTCCGACTCATAGCGACCCTATGCACAACAGCCCTAAACCATGATCTATCCTGCGCCAACCGCACCGCCTCTGACACACCCATCCCGATTAACCCAGTCACCGAATCAATCCATCTCATAGAGGGTCTTCCCCTCCTGCG
>NW_006400197.1:14624-15423 GCF_000299155.1 Elephantulus edwardii | reverse complement strand
CCCAACTGAGTGTAGAGACTACAGAACAGTGTCACTTATTTCACATGAAAGCAAGATTCTACTGAAGATTATCCCAAAACGATTAGAACAGCACATCAGCAGAGAATTGCCGGAAGTCCAGGCTGGGTGTAGAAGGGGTCGTGGTACTAGGGATATTGTTGCTGATGTTAGACGGATCTTAGCTGAAAGCAGAGAATACCAGAGGAATGTCTATCTGTGTTTCATTGATTATGCAAAGGAATTTGACTGAAAGATGCCTTTTTGCTGTCATCCGAGGTGATCGTTCCCAGTGTGTAGCGTCCCGTCTTCCCTCTCTGGCCGGTTTTTCCTGGGTACCTGAAAGATGCCTCTTTGCTGTCATCCAAGGTGACCTTCCCCATTGCGCAGCTTCCCGTCTTCCGTCTCCGGCCGGTTTTTCCTGGGTACCTGAAAGATGCCTCTTTGCTGTCATCCGAAGTGACCTTCCCCAGTGCTCAGCTTCCCGTCTTCCCTCTCTGGCCATTTTTTTCCTGGGTACCTGAAAGATGCCTCTTTGCTGTAATCCGATGTGACGTTCCCCAGTGCGCAGCTTCCTGCCTTTCCTATCTGGACGGTTTTTGCTGGGTACCTGAAAGATGCCTCTTTGCTGTCATCTGAGGTGACCTTCCCCAGTGCGCAGCTTCCCGTCTTCCCTCTCCGGCCGGTTTTTCCTTGGTACCTGAAAGATCACTAAAGTTAACTCCGCAATAAGGGATATACCTTTAACTTGCTGGTCTGTCTAATACTTCTCTAAATCTGAACATTCACATTGAGACAGACT
>NW_006400197.1:8446-9812 GCF_000299155.1 Elephantulus edwardii | reverse complement strand
TCATTCATGACTCTCACATTCTATGTACCAATCACTAGGGTCTGCTTACAACTGTTCCTCCTCCTTTGTATTTCCATATTTGATAGTTCTACCTAGGTTGCCCTTTCTGTTAATCTGCGTGTGTTCTGTTGTGCGTAGGGTTTTCAGAGGCCTGCTATTTCAGAAGAGGGTGGCCAATCCTTCTTCCTAGTCTGTCTTAATCTGAATGTTCAGATTTAGAGGAGTATCAGACAGCAATTTGTGAAGCAGTGAAACAGGTACCCAGGAAAAACCGGCCGGAGAGGGAAGACAGGAAGCTGCGCACTGGGAAGGTCACCTCGGATAACAGCAAAGAGGCATCTTTCAGGTACCCAGGAAAAACCGGCCGGAGAGGGAAGACGGTAAGCTGCGCATTGGGGAAGGTCACCTCGGATGACAGCAGAGGCATCTTTCAGGCACCCAGGAAAAACCTAGAGGAGAGGGAAGATGGGACGCTGCGCAGTGGGGAAGGTCACCTCGGATAACAGCAAAGAGGCATCTTTCAGGCACCCAGGGAAAACCGGCCGGAGAGGGAATATGGGAAGCTGCGCACTGGGGAAGGTCACCTCGGATAACAGCAAAGAGGCATCTTTCAGGTATCCAGGAAAAACCGGCCGGAGAGGGAAGACGGGAAGCTGCGCATTGGGGAAGGTCACCTCGGATGACAGCAAAGAGGAATCTTTCAGGCACCCAGGAAGAACCGGCCGGAGAGGGAAGACGGGAAGCTGCGTACTGGGGAAGGTCACCTCGGATGACAGCAAAGAGGCATCTTTCAGGTACCCAGGAAAAACCGGCCGGAGAGGGAAGACGGGAAGCTGCGCAATGGGGAAGGTCACCTCGGATGACAGCAAAGAGGCATCTTACTGGTACCCAGGAAAAACCGGCTGGAGAGGCAAGATGGGAAGCTGCGCACTGGGGAAGATCCACTCGGATGATAGCAAAGAGGTATCTTTCAGGCACCCAGGAAAAACCTGCCGGAGATGGAAGACGGGAAGCTTCGCACTGGCGAAGGTCAACTCTGATGACAGCAAAGAGGCATCTTTCAGGTGTTGTTGTTGTTGTTGTTTTGTGCCGTCTAGTCGCCTGCGACTCGTAGTGACCCTATGTATAACAGCCCTAACCTCCGCTCTGTCCTGTGCCAATCGCACTGTCACTGACACTCCCATCCCAATTATCCCAGTCACTGACTCAATCTAACTCCTAGAGGGCCTTCCTGTCCTGCGCTGTCCCTCAACCCTCCCAAGCATGATGTCCCTCTCTAAGGACTGGTCTCTCCTCACAACATGTCCAAAGTAAGTTAGACGGAGCCTCAGAATCCTTGCCTCTAAGGAGCCACCCGGTTTAACAC
>NW_006400197.1:3822-5438 GCF_000299155.1 Elephantulus edwardii | reverse complement strand
AGAGAAGTATTAGACAGACCAGCAAGTTAAAGGTATATCCCTTATTGCGGAGTTAACTTTAGTGTCAGTGTTGTCCCTGCCTTTCTCACATGCATCTTTACGCCTTATTTCCTGATTCACCATCCCGCAGGATACCCATCCACTTCTACCCCCTCCCTTCACATCTATCTCCATTTCACCAGCCCCCCATCTAATAAATTATATATGCAGATTCCATGGCTTCTGTGATTTCAAACACATCAGTTGATGGTAGTTCCTTAAGTTGGGATCATTGTCTCTGAAGTTTAGTCGCAATATTTATCGGTCAATGGTGATGCATCCTGTAGAATTGCTGTGTAGATAGGCTTTTCTTGGCCCATGGCTGCAGGCCCGAGGGCCAGAACGGATGTCGTGGGCTTTTGGCATCTCCCACTACCTTTCTGCCGGAATGGATGTGGCGGGCTTTTGGCGTCTCCGATTACCTTTCTGCTGGAACGGATGTTGTGGGCTTCTGGCGTGTGCAATTACCTGAGAAAATAGGGTGGGTCTGCAGGGTCTGTTGGCTGTCCTGTGAGGATCCCAACTTCAGCTAGTCAGAGCCTAGCTTCTCTTTAACCTTTCTCTTGGAACGGATGTCACGGGCTCTTGCCGTCTCCAATTACCTTTCTGCCGGAATGGATGTCGAGGGCTTTTGGCGTCTCCGATTACCTTTCTGTCGGAACGGATGTCACGGGCTTTTGGCATCTGCGATTACCTGAGAAAATAGGGTCGGTCTGCGGGGTCTGTTGGCTGTCCTGTGAGGAGCCCAACATCAGCTATTCAGAGCCTAGCCTCTCTTTGACCTTTCTGCTGGAACGGATGTCATGGGCTCTTGGCATCTCCGATTACCTTTCTGCCGGAATGGATGTGGCGGGCTTTTGGCATCTCCGATTACTTTTCTGCCGGAACGGATGTTGCGAGCTTTTGGCGTCTCCGATTACCTTTCTGCTGGAACGGATGTTGCGGGCTTTTGAAATCTCCGATTACCTGAGAAAATAGGGTGGTTCTGCGGGGTCTGATGTCTTTCCTGTGAGGTGCCCAACTTTAGCTAGTCAGAGCCTAGCCTCTCTTTGACCTTTCTGCTGGAACGGATGTCGCGGGCTTTTGGCGTCTCCGATTACCTTTCTGTCGGAACGGATGTTGCGGGCTTTTGGCGTCTCTGATTACGTTTCTGCCAGAAGGATGTTACGGGCTTTTGGCATCTCCGATTACCTGAGAAAATAGGGTGGGTCTGCGGGGTCTGATGGCTGTCCTGTGAGGTGCCCAACTTCAGCTAGTCAGAGCCTAGCCTCTCTTTGACCTTTCTGCTGGAACAGTTGTTGTGGGCTTTTGGCGTACACAATTACCTTTCTGCCAGAACGGATGTCGTGGACTTTTGGCGTCTCCCATTTCATTTCTCCCGGAAGGATGTCGCAGGTTTTTGGCATCTGTGATTATCTGAGAAAATAGGGTGGGTCTGCGGGGTCTATTGGCTGTCCTCTGAGGAGCCCAACTTCAGCTAATCAGAGCCTAGCCTCTCTTTGACCTTTCTGCTGGAACGGAGGTCACGGGCTCTTGGTGTCTCTGATTACCTTTCTGCCGGAATGGATGTCGCAGGC
>NW_006400197.1:2800-3290 GCF_000299155.1 Elephantulus edwardii | reverse complement strand
GCTGTCCTGTGAGGTGCCCAACTTCCGCTAGTCAGAGCCTAGCGTCTCTTAGACCTTTCTGCCGGAACGGATGTCGTGGGCTTTTGGTGTCTCCGATTATCTTTCTGCTGGAACGGATGTTGCAGGCTTTTGGCGTCTCCAATTTCCTTTCTGCCTGAACGTATATTGCGGGTTTTTGGCGTCTCTGATTACCTTTCTGGTGGAATGGATATCGCAGGTTTTGGCGTCTTCGATTACCTGAGAAAATACGGTGGGTCTGCAGGGTCTGATGGCTGTCCTGTGAGGTGCCCAACTTCAGCTAGTCAGAGCCTAGCCTCTCTTTCACCTTTCTGGCGGAACGGATGTCGAAGGTTTTGGCGTATCTGATTACCTTTATGCCGGAATCAATGTTGCGGGATTTTGGCGTCTCCGATTACCTTTCTGCAGGAAGGGATGTTATGGGCTTTTGGCGTCTCCGATTACCTGAGAAGATAGGGTGGGTCTGCGGGGT
>NW_006400197.1:1359-2470 GCF_000299155.1 Elephantulus edwardii | reverse complement strand
CTAGCCTCTCTTTGACCTTTCTGCAGGAACGGATGTCGCGGGCTTTTCGTGCCTCCGATTACCTTTCTGCCGGAACAGATGTCGCGGGCTTTTGGCGTCTCTGATTACCTTTCTGCCTGAACGTATGTTGCGGGCTTTTGGCATCTCCGATTACCTTTCTGCTGAAACTAATGTCACGGGTTTTTGGCATCTCCGATTACCTTTCTGCCAGAATGGATGTCGTGGGCTTTTGGCATCCCGAGTACCTTTCTGCCGTAACAGATGTCGCGGGCTTTGGGAGTCTCCGATAACCTTTCTGCCGGACTGGATGTCGAGGCCTTTTGGCGTCTCCAATTACCTTTCTGCCACGATGGATGTGGCGGGCTTTTGGCGTCTCCGATTACCTTTCTGCTGGAACGGAAGTCTCAGGCATTTGGCGTCTCCGATTACCATTCTGCCTGAACGTATATTGCGGGCTTTTAACGTCTCCGATTACTTTTCTTCCAGAACGGATGTTGCATGCTTTTCACGTCTCCAATTACCTGAGAAAATAGGGTGGGTGTGCGGGGTCTGATGGCTGTCCTGTGAGTTGCCCAACTTCACCTAGTCAGAGCCTAGCCAGTCTTTGACCTTTCTGCAGGAACAGATGTCGTGGGCTTTTCGCGTCTCCGATTACCTTTCTTCCAGAATGGCTGTTGCGAGATTTTGGCTTCTCCAATTAACTTTCTGCAGGAATGGATGTCGCAGGTTTTGCCGTCTCAGATTACCTTTCTGTCGGAACGGATGTTGCGGGCTTTTGGCATCTCCGATTACCTTTGGCCGGGATGGATGTGGTGGGCTTTTGGCGTCTCCGATTACCTTTCTGCTGGAACGGATGTCTCAGGCATTTTGCGCCTCCGATTATCTGTCTGCCCTAAGGGATGTCACAGGCTTTTGGCGTCTCCAATTAACTTTCTGCCGGAATGGATGTTGCAGGTTTTGGCATCTCTGATTACCTGAGAAAAAAGGGTGGGTCTGCGGGGTCTGATGGCTGTTCTGAGAGGTGCCCACTTCAGCTAGTTAGAGCCTAGCCTCTCTTTGACTTTTCTGCCGGAACGCATGTCATGGGCTTTTGGCGTCTCCGATTAACTTT
>NW_006400197.1:0-508 GCF_000299155.1 Elephantulus edwardii | reverse complement strand
GCCCAAGTTCAGGTAGTCAGAGCCTAGCCTCTCTGACCTTTCTGCCGGAACGGGTGGCGCAGGCTATTGGCGTCTCCGATTACCTGAGAAAATAGGGTGGGTCTTCAGGGTCTGATGGCTGTCTTGTGAGGTGCCCACTTCAGCTAGTCAGAGCCTAGCCTATCTTTTACCTTTCTGCTGGAACGGATGTCGCGGGCTTTTGGCATCTCCGATTACCTTTCTGCCAGAACGGATGTCGCAGGTTTTGCCGTCTCAGATTACCTTTCTGTCGGAACGGATGTTGCGGGCTTTTGGCATCTCCGATTACCTTTGGCCGGGACGGATGTGGTGGGCTTTTGACGTCTCCGATTACCTTTCTGCCGGAACGGATGTTGCGGGCTTTTGGCATCTCCAATTACCCGAGACAGTAGGGTGGGTGGGTCTGCGAAGTCTGCTGGCTGTCCTGTGAGGTGGCCAGCTTCAGCTAGTCAGAGGCTAGCCTCTCTTTGACCTTTCTGCAGGAACGGAT
>NW_006400196.1:1065150-1065867 GCF_000299155.1 Elephantulus edwardii | reverse complement strand
AGGAGATCAAAATGGATGTCAGAAGAGACTCTGAATATTGCACTAGAGCACCGAGAAGCCAAAGCAAAGGGAAGAAATCAAGAAGTTAAGGAGCTAGATAGAAGATTTCAAAGAGAAGCTCAGGAAAAAAAGGTAAAGCATAATGAAATGTGCAAGGAGCCGGAGTCAGAAAATCAAAAGTTCTGAACTCACTCAGCATTTCTTAAGCTAAAGGAACTAAAGAGCAAATTCAAGCCACGAGTTGCAATGCTTAAGGATGCTATGGGCAGAATATTTAATGATTTAGAAAGTATTAAAAGAAGATGGAAGGGGCATACTGAGTCATTTTACCAAAAAGAAGTGACTGAAACAGAAGAATATAAAGAAATAATATATGATCAAGAGGCGATAGTGATGAAGGAGGAAGTGCAAGCTGTTCTCAAGAACGTGGCAATAAAATAAAGCCCCAGGAACTGATGGAATACCAATTGATGTATTTCAACAAACAGATGCTGCCTTGTATGTGCTCACCAAGTTGTGCTGAGAAATCTGGAGGACAACTACTTTGTTAACTGACTAGAAGATCCATATTTATTCTCATTCCAAAAAAGGTGACTCAGCAGAGTGTGGAAATTATCAAACAAAGTGGTATCCTGCTGGAGGGTGGAACTGGGAAATAAGTGGGTCAAGGCACTGGGCTAAGGGCAGGGACTACACTGTAACTAATGGTCAACTCCA
>NW_006400196.1:1052897-1061090 GCF_000299155.1 Elephantulus edwardii | reverse complement strand
TGAGATTGGCACAGGATAGAGCACGGTTTAGGGCTGTTGTACATAGAGTCGCTATGAGTCGCAAACGACTCGATGGCACATAACAACAACAACAATCACCAATATCACACACTAGCAAAATTCTGATGAAGATTATCCAGAAACAACTGGGACAAGTACATTGACAGAGAACTACCAGAAATACAGGCTGGGTTTAGAAGAGATTGTGGAACTAGAGACAATGTCAATAGGTCAAAATGGATTTTGGCAGAAAGCAAAGAGTACCAGAAGAATGTCTATCTGTTTTTCATTGACTATGCTAATGCGTGTGACTGTGTAAATCACAACAAATTGTGGCTAACCTTGAGGAAAATGGGAATCCCAGAACACTTGATTGTGCCTTTATGAAACCTACTTGGACAAGGAAGCAGTCCTCAGAACAGAGCAGGGAAATAATGTATGGTTCAAAATCAAGAAAGAAGTGTGTCAGTGATGCATCCTGTCCCTATACCTTTTCAATATTTATGAATAATGGATCATTCAAGAAGCAGGGCTTTGTGAGGAGGAATGTGGCATCAGGACTGAAGGAAGACTCATCAACAACCTGTGTTATGTAGATGACACAACCTAGCTTGCTGAAGCTGAAGAAGATCTGAAGTGCTTGTTTCAGAAGGACAAAGACTGTCCTTTTCAATATGGGTTGAAGCTCAACATCAAGAAGATATAGTGCCACTGTTGTAAAGCGGGACTGACATCAGAGTTGGGGGAAAACTAAGGAGTAAAATAATGTATACTGCCTTGGAACAGATGAGGGAGAGAACTGTTTAGGAGGAATATATGATTAGGTATTATTGTCATGACAAGATTCCAGAATGAAAGCTGCATAGAGGAGTGGACCCGGGGGAGGGGAGGATGGGGAATTGTACAACAATGAATTTTTTATTTTATTTTTTTTTACTTTTCAAAGAGAAAAGCAAACTGAGGGGAGGGGTGGGCAGGGAGGAAAGTGTGCAACTATGAATGAATGGAAATCTAAAGTCTCTGTAAACTTTCATTAAAATAAATTTTTAAAAAAGAAGATGAAGATTCTCACCAGTAGGCCAATTGGCAGCACCATGATATATGGAGAAGAGATTGAGGTTGTTAACAATTACAGCTCGTTTGGCTCCAAAATTACCACTCTTAACACCAGCAGTCAGGAAATTAAAAGAAACATTGCATTGGGAAAATCTGCTGTCAAGGACCTCTCCAAAGTACTGAAAAGCAATGGTGTCAGTCTAGAGACTATGGAGTGCCTGTTCCAGCACAAAGTCTTCACAATGAGTTGCTATGCATCAGAAAGCTAGACAATGACTAAGAATCACGGAAGAAGAATTGATGCTTTCAAGTCGTGGTGCTGGAGAAGAGTCTTGAACATACAATGGACTGCCAGGAAAACAATTAGGTCTGTCTTGGAGAGGATGAGACCTAGTTTGTCCTTGGAGCCTAGGATTTTTATTTTAGCCTATGATTTTGAAGCTCTGTCTAACATACTTAGGGCACGTGGCCAGGAGAGACCTGTCTTTGGAGAGGGACATCATGCTTGGAAGGTTGGAGGGGCAAGACCCAAGATGAGATGAATTGATACAGTAACTGGGGTCACGGGGGTTGGTGTGTCAGAATGAGTGAGACTGGCTCAGGACAGGGCAAGGTGGCCACACCACAGCCCTCCACCCCCAGCGGTGCCCCAGCATCACTATAGAGTCCTTCACACAGCACAGAGACCTATGAACAGCTGTGGACAGTAGGATTTTGAATCAGAACACAAAGCCACACTGCGGATCCAGCCATCAACCAAAGCCACCAATCGAGGTGCTGTGGAACTGATGTGGTAGGAGAAAGGCCAGTAGGATCCTACTGGGTTTTCTTAGGCACCACCAATTGCCTGGGAGATTACCCAAGAGTGAGCCTACTGGTGGGAATTTGGCTGAGCTCTCTTGGGCCATGCCGACTGCCCAGGAATGAGCCAGTCAGTGGTAATCTGTCTGAACTTTTGTGGACAATGCAGACCAGACAGAGGTGAGTGGGTCGGTGGGAATTGGACTTTGACTTCTTGGGTCCCTTTGGACCCAGGACCCTACTTGGGCAGGGGCCACTGTGTGAGGGCACCTGTGTAAGTGCCACTGGATGAAAAGCACTGGGTGGGAGACAAACTACTGTAATTTTAATAGGGACTGCAATCGTGAACACACCCAGAGAGCTGAGGTCTGAGTAAGGTCCCCCAAGTGGCTGACCTGCCCTCATGATCGTCCCACCCCCATGCATGCCCCACCCCATTTGGTTCCAACCTATGCCTGGTCAATAAACTTGCTTTAATTGGGAGCAACATGGCCTGTCTTATCAACAAGAGGCTGCCCTCACAGGATCTGAACTGATATTTCCCTGGAGTCAGAAGTTCAGAGAAAAACACAAGTGGGGTAGCTGCCCAACTGATCTCTACAATATTGTCTTCAAATCAAGAACATATCAATGTCTCTAAGGAAGCAAGCTATCTCACACACTACACAAGCTCAAAGCAAGATGTCACCCCAAAAGAGTGACACAATATCAATGGATTTCCTGAAGCCAGAAAGTCAGATGGAACTTTCTGACACAGAATCTAAAGAACAATCATTGAATATTTTCAGTGGATGAAAGACAAACGTGAAGAATTACAGGACACTACAAGCAAAATCCAGAAAGAGCTAAAAACAAAACAAACCAGAACAATGTAGAGCAAACAAATGAGGCATTGGCGGCACTGGAAAAAACAAGAAACCACTATCCAAAATATGAGATCCAATGGTTCAGATACTGTCAACATGATAGAAGGACACAGGAGCAGAGTTCAAGAGATGTAACACAGAACCAGTGGCAGAAGACAGATTTGTCACCACTGGTCTGCTAGAGCAGTTCTTCAGTTCCTTGAGCTTAAGAAATGTTGAACGTGTTCGGCCCTTTTGATTTTCCGACTCTAGCTCGTTGCACATTTCATTGTAATATTTTGCTTTGTCATTCTGTGCTGTCTTTTGAAATCTTCTGTTCAGCTCTTTAGTATCTTGAATTCTTCCTTGTGCTTTGGCTTCCCTACACTCCAGTGCAATCTTCAGAATTTCTCCTGACATACATCAGAATTATCCATCAAATTTGAAGGAGAGATTAAGATATTCCAAGAAAAGCAGAACTGAAGAGAGTTTTTAAAAACAAGATGGGCATTGCAAGTAAGACTCGAAAATGTCCTTCTTACAGAAGTACCACAGAAAGCAGCATGGACAAAAGTAACTAGCAACAACAACAAACAGAACTCAATACAATGATAGCAATAAAACCTTGCCTCTCAATAATCACACTGAAGGTGAATGGTTTAAATGCACTGGTAAAGAGAAAAAGAGTAGCAAATGGGATTAAGAAAAACCCAAAAATCCATATATATGTTGTCTACAAGAGACACACCTGAAAAATGAAGATAAAGAAAAACTGAAAAGAAAAGGGTGGAGGAAAATATATCAAGCAAATGGAAACCAGGAAAAAAGCAGGAATAGTGATATTAATCTCTGATAAAATAAATATCAATGTAAAAACCATCACAAACGACAAGAAACGTCATTATGTAATGCTGAAAGGGTCAATAGAACAAGAGAACATAATAATAATAAATACCAATTCATCACATGAAAGACCTGCAAAATACTAAAAAAAAAACCCCATTAATAACACTGAAAAAGGAAATAGACAACACAACTAGAGTACTTGGAGACTTCAATATACCCCCCTCAAGAAAAGACAGAACTACCAGAAAGAAATTCAACAAAGATACTGAAGAATTAAGCCACACAATAAACCAACTTGACCTGATAGATATTTATAGGCTAATGCACCCCCAAAAAGCACAGTATACAATCTTCTCCAATGTGTATGGAACATTCTCCAAAATAGATCAAATTCTAGGCCACAAGGCAAGCATCAATAAATTAAAAAAACATAGAAATAATACAAAACATCTTTTCAGGCGATAATGCTACAAAATTATAAATTAGTAATAAGAAGACAAAGGAGAAAAAACCATACATTTGGAAACTGAACAGCACCTTGCTTTAACGTGACTGGGTATGAGAAGAAATAAAAAATGAATTTAAAAAGTTTCTTGAAACAAATGACAATGAAAACAACACTTACCAAAATCTCTGAGAAACATCCAAAACAGCAATCTGAGGTCAATTTATAGCAATAAGCAAACACATCAAAAGACAGGAAAAATTGACCATTGACTCTCTAAGTCAATATCTCCAGCAAATTGAAAAAGAACAGCAAGAAAACAAGACACCCTCTAAGAAACTGAAATTCTAAAACTTAGTTGTTGTTGTTGTTATGTGCCATCAAGTTGCTTGCAACTCATAGCTACCCTATGTACAACAGCCCTAAACTCTGCTTTGTCCTGTGCCTATCACACTGTCTCTGATACACCCATCCCAATTACCCCAGTCACTGAATCAATCCAGAAATAAACGAAATAGAAAACCAAAAACAATTGAAATTATTAACAAAATGAAGAGTTGGTTTTTGAAAAGGTCAATAAAAGTGACAAACCATTAGCAAAACTCAGAAAAGAAAAGAAGGAGAAGACACAAATACTCTAAGTAAGAGATAAATCAGGCAACATCAGAACAGAACCAACTAAAATAAAAAGCTAACATTAGAGTATTATGAAAAAACTATAATCAAACAAATATGAAGACTAGAGTAAATGGACAAATACTTAGAAATGCATAACCTACCTAAAGGAACACAAACCAAAACTGAACATCTGAACAGACTCCGTACAAAAGAAGAAACTAAAAAGGTAATACAACTTCTAACAAAAAAAAAATCACTGGAACACGTGCTTTTAAAAGTGAATTTTATCAAACACTCAGAGAAGAACTGTCACCAATTCTACATAAACTATTTCAGGAAATAGAGAAAGATGGAATTCTCCCAGATTCATTCTATGAAGCAAACATATCCTTGATAACAAAGCCAGGAAAGGACACCACCAAAATAGAAAACTATAGGCCAATATCTCTTATGAATGTAGATGTAAAAATGCTGATTAAAATACTGGCCAATAGAATTCAACGATACATCAAAGAAATAATTCACCATGACCAAGTAGGATTCATAACAGGTATGAAAGGATGGTTCAACATAAGGAAAACAATGTAATTCATCACGTTAACAAAGTGAAGAACAAGAACCACATGATCCTATCAATTGATGCAGAAAAGGCCTTTGACAAAATCCAACACCGTTTCCTGATTAAAACACTCAACAAAATAGAATTAAAGGAATTTCTTCAACATAGTAAAAGTATTTATGAAAACCTGAGAACCAACATTGTTCTCAATGGAGAGAGCTTAAAGGCATTCCCTTTAAGAACAGGACCAAGACAAGGATGCCCACTCTCACCTCTTATTCAATATTGTATTGGAAGTCTTAGCAGTAGCAATAAGACAAGGGAATAAGAGGTATCCAAATTGGCAAAGAGGAGGTAAAATTATCTCTCTATGCAGATGATATGATAGTATACCTAGAAAACCCTAAAGACTCAGCAAGAAAAATATTGGACACAGTGGACCACTTCAACAAAGTAGCAGGATACAAGATCAACATAAAAAAATCAGTTGCATTTCTCTACAGTGACAAAGAGAATACAGAGCCTGAGTTAAGAAAAAACAATACCCTTCACAATAGCGAATCACAAGATTAAATACTTGGGAGTAAATCTAACCAGAAGCACAAAGGATTTATTCAAAGAAAATTACAAAACATTACTACAAGAAACAAAAAGACACCTGGAGAACTGGAAGAATATCCCTTGTTCATGAATAGGAAGACTCAATATTGTGAAAATGGCAATACTACCAAAGGCAATTTACACATTCAATGTAATCCCAATACAAATACCAATCCCATTCTTCAATGAGATGGAAAAGGCAATCTCCAGTTTCATTTGGAATCGAAAGAAACCCTGAGTAAGCAAAGGACTCCTTAAAAATAGCAAAAAGGTAGGCGGCATCTCACTCCCTTATTTCAAATACTACTACACTACTGTGGTGATTAAGATCGCATGGTACTGGTACAATGACAGACACATACATCAGTGGAATAGAATTGAGAATCCATAAATCAGCCCATCTACCTAGGTCAATTGATTTTTGACAAGGAGATTAAATCAGTTAAGTAGGGAAATGAAAACCTTTTAAAATAAATGATGTTGGAAAAATCAGAAAACTATCCGCAGAAGACTCAAACAAGATCCACACCTCACTCCACACAGAAAAACCAACTCAAAATGGATCATGGACCTAGGACTAAAACCAAGGACTATAAAGTTCATTAGAGAAAAGCTTAGAAGAACTCCAGAAGTCCTAATCCACAACATAAACATTCTTCCAAGTATCCTGAAAAATCTACAACCAGGAGAAGATAAAATAGATGAATGGGACCTTCTAAGAATCAAATCCCTATGCACATCCAAAAACTTATCCAACAGGGTAAAAAGGGAAGCACAGACTGGGGAAAAGTATTTGGTAATTACACGTCAAGCAAGGGACTTATATCTAGGATTTATAAAATACTTGAGCACCACAGGCACAGGATATGAAGAGACACTTTACCATAGAAGACATTCAGATGTCCAACAAGCACATGAAGAAGTGTTCCAAATCCCTAGCTCTCAGAGATGCAAATCAAAACAACTATGAGATATCATCTCATGGTAGTAAGAACAGCAAAATTTAACAGAACAGCAAGCAACAAATGCTGGCGAGGTTATGGAGAAACTGGAACTCTTATTCACTGTTGGTGGGAGTGTAAAATGGTGCAACAACTGTGGAAGGTGGGGTGGCACTTTCTCAAAAAATTGCAAATAGAAATAGCATTTGACCCTGCAGTTCCACTACTGGGACTATATCCCAAAGAGACCATAACTGACACCCAAGCAGATATATGCACACCCATGTTTATCACAGCTTTGTTCACTATAGCAAGGAGTTGGAAACAACCCACGTGCCCATCAACAAACGAATGGATAGAGAAGCTGTGGTATATTTACACAATGAAATACTGTGCTGCACTGAAAAACAAAGAACTCATAAAATATTATTCAAAATGGGTAACCCTGGATAACATTATGCTGAGTGAAATATCTCAGTCACAAAGGGACAAATACTGCATGTTGCCACTGTTGTAAAACAGGACTGACATTGGGGTTTGTGGGAGACAGAGAAAGATGGGATAAATATTGTATACTGCATTGAAACAGATGAGGGAGAAAACTATTTAAAAGGGATATGTGATTGGGTATTTTTGTCATGACAAGGGTCCAGAATGAAGGATGCATAGTGGACTGGACCTGGGGGCACGGATTTTTAAACAATGGGGGAACTTTTTTTCCTTTCAAAGAGAAGAGTGTACTGGCGGGGCGGGGGGGGGTATAGGGAGAGAAGTGCAACAATGAATGAATGAGGGATGGAAAGAAAGAAAAATGTCTGAAAGACAGTTTGACCTTTTCTCAAAAAGTTGAACACAGAAACAGCTATTCCACTACTAGGGATATACCCCAAGATAATTAGAACTGAGAAACAAAGAGATCTGTATACCAATGCTCATAACAGTGATATTCTACATCACATGTAAATGGAAACAACCCAAATGTCCAATATTCAACCAATGGAATATTATACAACACTCAGAAGAAACTATTTCAAAAAATACTACTTGGTGCAACCACTGTGGAAGGCGGTATGGCACTTTCTCAAAAAGTTGCTAATAGAGATACCTGTTTTTTTAAATGTATTTTATTTTATTACTTATTGTGTGTACCGTCAAATCAGATCTGACTGGTACAGGAGATTGTCCTTCCTTCTTCAGCAGAGAACCTGGTGGATTCAAACTGAGCTCCTCTGGGATTGCAGTGCATAGAAATACCATTTGACCCAGAAATTCCACTACTGGGAATATACCCCAAAGAGACCATAACTGATATCCAAGCAGATATATGCACACCCATGTTTATCACGTCTTTATTCACAATAACAAGGAGTTGGAAACAACCTAAGTGTCCATCAACAAACGAATGGATAGAGAAGCTGTGGTATATTCACACAATGGAATACTACGCTGCATTGAAAAACAAGGAACTCATGCAATATTATT
>NW_006400196.1:1048295-1049072 GCF_000299155.1 Elephantulus edwardii | reverse complement strand
CCAAAGCATCCTTGATTACAGCAACTCTAGGTTTGAATCTATTCTTCAGTTCCTTGAGCTTAAGAAATGCTGAGCGAGTCCGGCCCTTTTGATTTCTGACTCTAGCTCCTCGCATATTCAGAGACACTAAATATACAATATTGGTTTTTTAACATGCTTACAACTTTATAGAGATTTGAGGGGGGGGTGATTTTTTTTCCAAAATATTGTTATATGTTACTTTCTCTAATGGAACCCTGGCCTTGTAGTTCGTAACACTTTAAGCTGCTAACCAATCGGTTGACAGTTTGGATCCACCAGTTGAGAAGTTTGAATTTATAGAGAAAGACTAACATTATCTTCCCATAGAGGCTTACAATACCCAAATCCAATAGAGTATTGTATACATAGCAGGATCAACCTGACAACACTGAATTTATTGTTTTCTGTCATTAAAGTGGTTACGGTCTAGGTCGTATTGCTGATAATGTCTGTATTTACACAGTAAATGGAAATCAAGACACTAAAAAAAATAGGATAACTAATAAAACAATGAGGGAAGATATAGATTGCTACAGAAGGATTGATGGAGATCAGTTTTAAAGATAAGAAATGGGAAATGTGATTGTGAATATTGTAAATGAAATGTTATAAAATGTGTAGAAATAGTTGAATGAAAAATTAATTTTCTTTGTAAACTTTTTCTTTTTTTATTATTAAATTTTATTAGTTTTAATGAACATTTACAGAGATTTTGGGTTTTCATTCATTCATTGTTGCACTATTTTCTCTACCCTC
>NW_006400196.1:1043780-1047279 GCF_000299155.1 Elephantulus edwardii | reverse complement strand
TTTATCACAAGTAAATTACTTACATGCTTATAAATGCTGACAAACACTATGTCTGTTGGTCAGTGTCAGGTTCACTGACTCATGTGGCTGTAAGAGCTGAGGAAGTCAAAATTAACAGGCCAAACTAAAGGATGCTTGCTGCATAGTCTGATGAATCAAAGACCAGAAGGTAAGTTCACATACTGCTGGCTCTCATCATGGAAGTAACCTGATAGCCAAATCAGAGATTCATGAGCAATCAAGCTCTCACATAACTTTATGCATAACACCAGGTAAGATAGCAAGCTAGTAGTTCAAGTCCCAGGAACTGGTGGTCAGATGCAAGATCAAGAGCAAGATAAAAACCAGGTTTGTCAGATTGTTCGTATATACAGGCTACTCTCCTCTGCAATGACTACCTTTTACCTTAAAGATTGCCCATAGCCGATATATCTCATCATATAAGTGATAACATATCTGATCTCATCTCAGAGGATGATTATTTCTTAACTGCCAAACCACTGAGAATCTTGGTCCAGCCTAGTTGGCATACAATCTTAACTGCCCCACCTTGATAACATTATGTTTCCTTTATTATACTACCTTTTTGAACAGAAGTAATAAAATGTCTTCCATAGTCAACTTCAGGCATTATCCCATAAACAGGGTCAAGCAGTGATCCAAGAAGAGGGGAAAATAAAAGGCCTAAACATTTAATTATTCCATGAAGCCAAACTACCTATTCACTCATTCCAAGTCAATGAAAGATAGGTACTTTCTTGTTTTCATACATGCAAGTAGAAGTCAACTTGACAGCACATAACAAAAGCAACAATTCAAAGACATTACTGGTGTTCATTTTAATCTAGCACACATACATTTATGCTTGGAGATGAGAGTTGTAAAGAGGAGGCAAAGAAAAATTCTTTTTGAGCTGACAGTTCTACAGATTTTATTCTCAAAGATATTTGGATGAAGGTCCAGTAAGTTGTTCTATCTAAACAATCACAAATTATCACAAATCAGTAGAGCTTTCTTAAAATTATGATGATTTGTTTTTAATTTTTTAGTTTATCTTGCAACTGATATTTCTACATATTCTATTTTAGGTGATCCAGTGATTTTTTTTTTACGTCCAATTTCTAGGAAGAACTGCAAAGAAGAAAGCACTCAGAAAAAGAAATCATTTTCTGTGGAAATAAAATCAAGAAGCAACCGAGTCTTAACTACAAGAAAAAATGAATTTTATCAATCTATATGAAAATGTCAACAACTCAACAAGAAAGAATTCAGATTGTCCTCATGTGGCATTACCAGAAGAGATATTTTTTGTGATTTCCATTTTGGGGATTTTAGAGAATCTGATTGTCCTTCTGGCTGTGATCAAGAACAAGAATCTTCAGTCACCCATGTACTTTTTCATTTGCAGCTTAGCCATTTCTGATATGTTGGGAAGCCTGTATAAGATTTTGGAAAACATCTTTATTACGTTCAGAAACATGGGTTATCTTGAGCCTGGTGGACGTTTTGAATCCACAGCAGATGATGTAATTGATTCCATGTTTATTCTCTCTTTGCTTGGCTCCATTTTCAGCCTGTCTGTGATTGCTATTGACCGCTACATTACAATATTCCACGCATTGAAGTATCACAGCATTGTGACTATGCGTCGCACTGTTGTCATTCTGATGATCATCTGGACATTCTGCACCGGAAGTGGCATCACCATGGTGATCTTCTCCCATCACATTCCTACAGTACTCACTTTCACATCTCTCTTTCCTCTTATGTTGGTCTTCGTCTTATGCCTCTATACTCATATGTTCTTGCTGGCTCGTTCCCATGCTAGGAAGATCTCAATCCTTCCCAGAGTCAACACAAAAGGGGCTATCACATTGACCATCCTGCTTGGTGTCTTCATCTTCTGCTGGGCCCCCTTTGTCCTTCATGTCCTTTTAATGACATTCTGCCCAAATAATCCATACTGTGCTTGCTATATGTCCCTCTTTCAGGTGAATGGCATGTTGATTATGTGTAATGCAGTAATTGATCCCTTTATATATGCCTTCCGAAGCCCAGAACTCAGACAGGCACTAACAAAGATAATATTCTGCAACAGGTACCAATGAAAATGTTGATCCTTGGTGCACAAGCCACAGGAAAGAGTGATCCCCCCCACCCCCGCTCCTGTGGAGGAGTCTCAGTGATAATATTGTCAAGTGGCAGAATAATGTGTATATAAACAAATACTAATGTACTGAACTTTTCTTTATTTCCATGGTAGACAGCCCATTGACTAGCATTTCTTCCTCACCCCCACCCCCACCCCCATCGACTAGTATTTCTTATAATTTGGTTCTATATGAACAGTGTTGTATTAAAATAACTTTTATTATTATTAAGAAATAAAATTTATATACCAAAATGATAGAATAGACAGTACATACTCAGTCACTGCCTTTGAGTGTGTTCATTCTCATCACAAGTCTCTATCAAATCTTTCTCTCATGAAGCAGTCAGTGGATTCAAGTTGGTGGGGACACAGCCTTTTGGTTAGCAGCACAACGCCCTGTAGACTACACTAGAATTATAAATTTAGAAGTCTTTGTTTAAGAGAAGGAAACTTCACTTCTAAAGATACCTAGCATGTCTATTACTAGCTTGGGCTTTCCAAAGTGTGTGATACATTGCAACAACTTACACAAGCTGAAGTATCTGAGGAGACTGACTCAAGAAGAAACTAAAGAACTTTGTATGCCACAGGGTTCTAATAAATTTACTCTGGTCTCACTGTCTGTTTGCAATAGCCACACAGAGTTTCCACATTCCCTTTCTCTCTCTTCTATAATTGTATTGTAAATCTTCTCAGATCTTTTTAGGAGATTGAAGTAAGTGAAAAACATCAAATTGCTAGCATCATTTCTGTAACATATTCTTTATTACTAGGGGGTCATTTTATCACTAATTATTTAAATGAATTCTATATACTAGTTATTTAAACAAATTATTTAAGCAAACAGTTTGACAAATATCTGATGAACTAAATCCCAAGCATATGAAAATATGGACAATATTTCTTATAATAAGAGAAATTAAGAGTATTTTTAATTGATTTTAATGAAAGTTTATAGATGCTTTGGATTTCCATTCATTCATTGTTGCACTTTTCTCCCTGCTGACTCCTCCCTCTCAATTAACTTTTCTCTTTGAAAACTAAAAGAAAAAATTCTTTCATTGTTATTCAAACTCTTCCCCCAAGTGCAATCCACTATGATGCTTTCATTCTGGAATCTTGTCATAATGTCTAATCATATATCTAATAATATCTAATCATATATCCCTAAAGAGTTGAATAAAAGACTTTAAAAGGCAGCACGGATGACAAAGCAAAATATTACAATGAAATGTGCAAGGAGTTGGAGTCAGAAAATCAAAAGGGCCGAACTCGTTCAGCATTTCTTAAGCTAAAGGAACTAAAGAACAAATTCAAACCTCAAGTTGCTATAATCAAGGATGCTTT
>NW_006400196.1:1033693-1040232 GCF_000299155.1 Elephantulus edwardii | reverse complement strand
AAGGATTCTGGGGCTTCGTCTGACATACTTTGGACATCTTGTAAGGAGAGACAGGTCCTTGGAAAGGGACATCATGCTTGGTAAGGTGGAGCGACAGCACAGGAAGGAAAGACCCTCTATGAGGTGGACTGATTCAGTGACTGGGGTAATCGGGATGGGTGTGTCAGAGGCCATGCGATTGGCACAGGATAGAGCAGGGTTTGGAGCTGTTGTACATAGGCTCGCTATGAGTCGCAAACGACTCGATGGCACACAACAACAACAACAACAACAACAACAACAACAACCCTATAGTATGTATAGACTTAGAAATAGAGCCAGAAATGCACAACCAGGAGATAATATTATTGATGAAAGGGATAACCTAAAGATTAAGTCTCTGTGTACATCAAAAACTTTTTGCGTTGGAACACAAAGCCACAATCAGGGGAAAGACTTTCTCAGCTTTCTGCAAGAGGGAGGGCTGACTTGAAACTTTCCTGCATACTAACTCTGTAGGTTGGCAGTCTTGATCTCATGTCACATCAGAGAAAGGAAGACATTAAACTTCAGGAGAGAAAGCACAGGAGGTGAGACACTGCTACCCAGAGCGAGTCCAATTGGAGTGCTTATGGGGAGACATGACTGAAACTTCTTTGGGGATAAGTCACTTCATTTGAGGATCCTTGCCTCTGTGGCTGCGGGGCTATCCTAGGGGCCAAACAGGAGAACAGAGTTTGGGACACAGACCCAGAACAAGGGAAAGACTTTCTCACCTTTTTCAACTGGCAAGTTGAGCTGCGAAAAAGAGAGCTGACTTGAAACTCCCCCACCCTCCTAGACAGAAACTGTGTGAGTGAAGCACCTGCTTTCATACCTTTCAGCTGCTCTGTAGATCAAGGAGAACGACTGAGTTTAGGACAGGGGACTACATTAAGGCAAGATTCTTGGAGTGATACTGTGCAGAATAAAGAGAATAAAGGACCTTAGGAAAGGCACATTTCCCAGTAAGGACTTTCAATAGAGTAACTCACCCCAAAGGCTAAACATTTTAACCTGGCAACTAATCGATAACATCATAAATAACGGTCAACACAACAACTTATATAGACAGAAATACCATAGCCTATTACTTAACAAGACAAACTTCATATAATGTCAAGAAAGCAGCAGGAAGCTTCAAACATGTGAGAAAATAAAATAAGCCTTCTCCAAAAAAGAGCCGAGAGTATTGCAGACCCAATGAATACCCAGGAGTCAAGAAGGCAGATGATATATATTGATATGGAGACATTCAAACATCTACAAAACAAAGTACAAATTACGGAAGAAACAATGGAAGCCACAAACAAAGGGAAGACCCTAGAGGTGAAGAACCAGAAGAAATATATTGAGGAGGAGTTATAAGAACAAGTATGGAAAAAGGTGCAAATGATGATTTTATACAACATAACGCATGAGAATAATTGTAAGAAACGTATTGTGAATAAAGAATACTTTGTAGAAAAACCATTTTTAAAAAATATATAAATGAAATGTATGTTTCATATGCATGAAAGATGATGTAAATGAAAGACTGTATAAAGCATAATGTAAAAAAAGATTGCATAAAGCATAATGTATATTAATGAAACATAATGTAAAGGGATTTTATATTAAAACCAATAAAAAATTTTCAAAAAATGTTGAAAGAAGCAATGAAAACCAAGCCAGAAGAAATATATTTATGAGAAGAAACTTGCACAAGTACAAAAGAAAATGCAAAAGATGGAGGAAAGAATTGAAACTACAAATAAAAAATGTGCAAGAACTTGAAAATTCGTCACAAGACAGACAAATCCAACATGCTTGAAGGACAAAAAAGTAAAACAGAACAGATGGAGCAGAGAATCAGTGAGCTGGAAGACAAGAACCTCAACGGAAACATTCCAGAAGAAAAATCAGAGATGAGACATTAAGAAAATTAAGAAAACATTAGAATCACATGGGATGACATTAGAAGGAATAACATATGTATTATTGGAATTCCAGAATATGAGAGGCATAGGGAAATCACTGAAAAAAATTGTGGAAGAAGTACTAGAAAAAAATTTCCAGGTATTATGAAGAAAAAGAAAATCCACATTCAGGAAGCTCCGCAAACACCAAATAGGTTAGAACCAAAATGAAAACATCAAGACATATCATAGTCAAATTCAACAAAAGATAAGGATAGATACTGAAAGCAGTATGGGAAAAACAAAGAGTCACCTACAAAGGAAAAGCAATCAGATTACATTCTGATTTTCTAGCAGAAATCATGACAATAAGAAGGCAATGGGATGGCATACACAGAAAGTTGAAAGAAAACAACTGCCAACTGAGAAGCCTGTACCCAGAAAAACTCTTCATCAAACATGAAAGAGAAATCACATCCTTTGTGAAAAAGAAAGAACTTAAGGAAATTGTGAAAACAAGAACAAATCTACAAGAACTTTTAAGGGAAGTCATCCAAACAGAGGCACTAAGGGAAAGCGGATCAACCATACATAGTAACAAAAAACAAAACAAAAGAAAAACAGGAAAAAAAGAAAATAAAAAAACCAATAAAAACTGCCCTGTGAATAATCACATTTAATGGAGTAAATGCACTGAATGAATGAACTAAATGTACCAATCAAAAGAAAAAGAGTAACAGAATGGATAAAAAAAGCAAAGCCCATCAATATGTTGTCTCCAAGAGACATAAATGAAGAAAAAGACTCAACATCAGAGGCTGAAAAGAAACATATCAAGAAAATGACATCCACAAAAAAAATAGGAGTGCCAATACTAATCTGATAAAATAGACTTTCAGAATTAAAATCACCATAAGAGATAAGGAAGGACATTATATTATTTAATTAATTGATTAATTAATAAATATGTAGTATATAATTTTAATTAATTAATTGTTAAAAGCACCATAAATCAAGAAGACATAACATTGATCAACTTCTGTGCACCAAATGATACACCTGCTAAATATGTAAAACAATTGTTAACAGAATTGAAGGAAGAAATAGCACAACAATAGTGGCAGGAGACTTTAACACACTACTCTCACCAAGATAGGTTAATTCAATAGAAATTTAACAAAGATGCAGAAGACCTAAACTACACAGTTAGCCAACTCAACCTTGTGAATGTATTCCAAGCACTGGACCCAAATAAAATTCAATTCACTTTCTTCTCAAGTCCATTGGTATTTTCTCCGGAACAGATTAGGGAACAACGCAAAACTCAACAAATTAATAAAACATTGAAATAATACAAAGTATCTTCCAAGACAACAATGCCATAAAACTGGAAATTGACCACAAGAGGATAAAGCTTTTAAAGCCACCAACATGGAAGATGAATAAAAGCCTGCTAGAACATGATTGGGTTTTAGAAGAAATAAAGAATAGAATTTTTAAATTACTCAAAACAAATAAGTAAAGAGCAATGTACCAAAAAAATCTGGAATGCAGCTAAGGGAGTCCTCAGGAGGCAGTTCACAACAATACACAAACACATTTAAAAAAAAAAGCAGAATTAATGATCTAACTCAGTACCTTCATCAAATAGAAAAAGAACAACTATCTAACCCCAGTTTAATCTAAAGCCTCTTCTAGAGGTTTTCTTCTAAAGCTTCTAGAGGAAAGAAAAGTATAAGAACAAGAGCTGAAATCAATGAGATATAAAACAGAAAAACAATTTAAACCATCAATAAAACAAGGAGATGGTTTTTCAAAAGGATCAATAAAATTGACAAACTATTTGGAAACTTAATAAAAGAGGAAAAAAGGACATGACACAAATAACTAAATTAAGGAATGAAAGAGATGACATCACAACCAGAGGAAACAAAATCTATAATATAGGAATATTATGAAAAGCTATGGTGAAGAGATTGAGATTGTTAACAGCTTTAGGTTGCTTGGCTCCACAATCAACACTCTTAGCACCAGCATCCAGGAAATTAAAAGATGTATTGCACTGGGTAAATCTGCTGTCAGAGACCTCCCCAAAGTACTGAAGAGCAACAATGTCACTATGGAGACTAAGTTGTGCCTGATACAGGCCATTGTCTTTGCAATCTTTGTCTATGCATCAGAGAGCTGGACAATGACTAGCGAGTGAGAAGGAGAATCGATGCTTTTGAACTGTGGTGTTGGAGAAGAGTGTTGAATATACCATGAACTGCTAAGAGAAAGAACAGGTTCATCCTGGAGAGAGTGAAACCAGTCTGCTCCTTGAAGGCAAGGATTCTGAAGCTTCATCTGACATACTTTGAACATGTTGCAAGGAGGAACCAGTCCTTGGAGAGGAACATCATGTTTGGTAGGGTGGAGGGACAGCATAGGAGAGGAAGACCCTCGATGAAATTGATTGATTCAGTGATTGGGGTAATGTGTCAGAGACAATGAGATTGACATAGGATACAGCAGGATTTAGGGTCTTTAATACATAGGGTCGCTATGAGTCACAGATGACTTGATGGCACATAACAACAACAATAACATACTCTGATAAATTTTTGTGAAGCAAGCATAACCCTAGTACCAAAACTACACAAAAATATTACCAAGAAAGAAAACTACACAACAATAACACTCATGAACATAGACAAAAAAAGTCCTTACAAAATCCTAGCCAATATAATCCAAAAACACAACAAAAAAATAATTCATCATGATCAAAGTTTCTCAGAGGTATGCAAGGATGGTTCAACATAAGAAAAACAATCAATGGCATTCACCACATTAACAAAGCAAACAAGAACCATATGATCCTAGCAATTGATGCAGAAATCCAACACCCATTCCTGATTAAGACACTAAGCAAAATTGGAATAGAAGGGAATTTGCTCAACATAATGAAAATAGGTGAAACCAAGAGCTAAAATAATTCTCAGTTAAGAAAGACCACAAACATTTTCCTTGTAAACAGGCATCAGACAAGGACACCCACTATCACCACTTCTATTCAATATTGTATTGAAAGTACTTGCTAGGGCAATACAACAAGAGAAGGAAATTAAAAGCATCTAGATCAGCAAAATGATGGTTAAACTGTCACTATATGCAAATGATATGATAGTATACACAGAAAGCCCCAAAGAAAAAAACAAAACAAAAAACCTGTTAGAACTAGTAGACCAGTTTAGTAAAGTGGTAAGATAGAAGATGAAAATCCAAAAATCAGTGGGATTCTCTACAGTAACAAAGAGAACTCAGAGAAGGAAACCAGGAAAGCAATACCATTTACAATAGACAACCACAAATTGAGATAGTTGGGAGTGAACCTAACTAGAGATAAAAAAGAGCTATACAAAGAAAACTACAGAGCATTTTTGTGAGACACAGTTAAAGACCTAAGTAAATAAAAAACTATTCCCTGTTCATGGATGTGAAGACTCAATAATGTGAAAATTACGATCCTACCAAAAGCAATCCCAATACAGATACCAAATTCATTTTTCAAGGAGATTGAAAGGGAAATTGTCAATTGTATTTAGGCAGGAAGGAAATGCAGAATAGGCAAAGTACTTCTGAAAAACGAAAATAAAGTGGGAGGCATAGCACTCCCTGACCTCAAAACCTACTACACAGCAGTAGTAACAAAAACAGCTTGGTACTGGTACAATGAAAGGTATATAGACCAATAGAACAGAATTGAGAATCCAGAAAAAGAACCATCTAGCCAGGGTCAATTGAAATTCTACAAGGAAATAAAGCCTATTAAATGGGAAAATGACAACCTCTTCAACAAATGGTGCTGGCAAAACTGGTACGTGCATAAAACTGAAACAGTATCCACATCTCACACCATACACAAAAATCAGCTCAAGGTGGACCAGAGACTTTGGAATAAAGCCCAAACCATTAAATTTGTAAAAGTCAAACTGGGATCAAGCTTAGAAGGCTTATTCTGTTGTATAAAGGGACTTCTAAATATAACCAGAAATGCACAATCTGAAGAGGATAAAATTGATGAATGGGACCTTGTAAAGAGTAAATATCTGTCGTCATCAAAACCTTTTCCAACAGGGTGGGAGGAAAAAACAACCTACTGATGGGTTGAAAATACCATCTCATACAAAGATCTCTTAATAAAAGTTTACAGAATACTCCTAGCTACAAGAAATAGACTGATAATCCAATAACAAAATGGTCCAAGGACAAGGTAAGGCTTTTCACAGAGGAGGACATTCACATGAAGAAAGCTCAAAATCACTGGCAATAAGAGAGATGCAAATCAAAACCACAATGAGATACCATCTCTCTCCAGTAGCAGCGGTAAATTTTAACAGGATAGCAAGTAATAAATGTTGGAAAGTATGTGTCTAGACAGGAGCTCTTATACATTGTTGGTGGGATTATAAAATGGTACAACCACTCTGGCAGACAGCTCTGCATTTCTTCAAAAATAGTCTGGAATGAGGGTTGCAGAGTGGAATATACTCGGGGTGGGGATGGGAGTGGGGGTGTGCGGCGGGGATTGTATATCAGTGAGGAGTTTTTCTTTTGCTTTTCAAGAAGAAGAGCGAACTGGGT
>NW_006400196.1:1032800-1033593 GCF_000299155.1 Elephantulus edwardii | reverse complement strand
ATGACCAAGGAGGATAGAAGGAGAATTGATGCCTTTGAGCTGTGGTGCTGGAGAAGAGTATTGAGAATACCATTGACTGCTAGGAAAACAAACAGTTTCATCCTGGAAAGGGTTAAACCAGGTGGCTCCTTGGAGGCAAGGATTCTGAGGCTCTGTCTGGCATACTTTGGACATGTTGTGAGGAGAGACAGGTCCTTGGAGAAGGAAATCATGCTTGGGAGGGTTTAGGGATGGCGCAGGAGGGGAAGCCCCTCTATGAGCTGGATTGATTCAGTGACCGGGATAATCGGGATGGGAGTGTCAGAGACAGTGCGATTGGCACAGAGCAGAGTTTAGGGTTGTTGTACATAGGGTCGCTATGAGTCGCAAGCGACTTGACGGCACATAACAACAACAACATATCCCTTTAAAACTGTTGTCTCCCTCATCTGTTTCAATGAAGAGAAATTAAGACCATTTTGTGATGTCATTTTTTAACAAAAGTTTGCAACATTCTGATGAGGAAGTTGTGGCTCACATAATCAATTGCTGGACGAGTTTAAATTGGTAAAATCTTTAAAAAGTAAACTCAAGAAATGACACATGGTGAGTCTGTTTTGGTTTTTGTTTTGGGTTTTTTTCTTTGTTTGTTGGTTTTTGTTGGTGTTTTGGTTTGTTTCTTTTTTTTTTTTTTTTTACTATCCATGGGATATTATAGAAGGCCTACCCTATAATATAATCAATGAAACACAGATAGATATTCTTCTGGTATTCCCTGCTTTCAGCTAAGATCCATCTAACATCAGCTACAATA
>NW_006400196.1:1030204-1031562 GCF_000299155.1 Elephantulus edwardii | reverse complement strand
ATACGAGGCATTAATTTTTACCTTTTGAGAAAATAAAATTTAAGATTAAATAACCTAGTAAAGAAAATGTTATACAAGCTATATTATTATACTTGCATATTAGCTCATACAACATAATTCCTTTAAATACTTTATATTTAGTAACTGGATAATAAAATATTTTCAACCTGAAAAAAAAAAGAAATCTCATATGATCCAGCTTTCCACTGCTTCAAATATACCCTGAGAATATGAGAACTGAGGCACAAACGGAGACTTGTACACCAGTGTTCATAGCAATGTTATTCACCATAGCAAGAAAGTGGAAAATGGAAACAGCTCCAACCATAGTGGAATGGATTGAGAAATTTTGGTATTCACACAGTGGTATACTATCCAGCACGCAGGAGCAATGATTTTGTAAATTATTACATAACTTGGGAAGGTCTGGGAAGTACTGTGCTAAATGAGTTAACTCAGTCCCATAAGGACAAATACTGTTTAGGACCAATGTTGTGGAACATGTATAAGGATCCAAGGA
Organism: Elephantulus edwardii; assembly: GCF_000299155.1. Taxonomy (NCBI): domain Eukaryota; kingdom Metazoa; phylum Chordata; class Mammalia; order Macroscelidea; family Macroscelididae; genus Elephantulus; species Elephantulus edwardii. The sequence continues at coordinate 1,031,042 of NW_006400196.1, read as the reverse complement.
GAAGAAGAGGGAGCAGATAGGTGAGGATGGGTGGGGGTGGGTGCTTAATCATAGGGTCACACAATTAGATAAGTGGAAGTTGAGATAGATAAAGGAAAGAGGAAAGATCCAATGTGAAAAATAGTGTATACGAACTTTGTATAAAATATTTTTTAAGTTATACTTAATACTGATAAGTCTCTATACCTTGGACTAGTGCTTCAATGCTTGATCCCAGTTTGTCTCTCATGAATACTATGGTTTGGGGAATTCCTTCCAGGTCTCTGATCCATCTTGAGTTGATTTTTGTGTATGGTATAAGATGTAGATCCTCTTTCAGCTTTCAGATGGAAGTCCAGTTTTCCCAGCACCATTTGTTGAAAAGGTTATCATTTCCCCATTTGATAGCTTTGATTTCCTTGTCAAATAACAGTTGACCATAGATAGCTGAGTCTATTTCTGGGTTCTCAGTTCTGTTTCATTGGTCGATGTGCCTGTCAATGTACCAGTACCCTGCTGTTTTCATTACCACTGCTGTGTAGTAGGTTTTGAGGTCAGGGAGTGCTATGTCTCCAACCTCATTTTTGTTTCTCAGAAGTGTTTTGCTTATTTGGGGTCTCTTGTCTCTCCAAATAAAATTGACAATTTCCCTTTCAATCTCCTTGAAAAATAAATTTGGTATCTGTATTGGGATTGCATTGAACATGTAAATTGCTTTTGGTAGGATTGTCATTTTCACCATATTGAGTCTTCCTATCCATGAACAAGGCACATTTTTTCCATTTCTTAGGTCTTTTATTGTGCCTTGCAGAAATGCTCTGTAGTTTTCTTTGTATAGGTCTTTTTTTTCTATAATTAT
>NW_006400196.1:1016200-1028913 GCF_000299155.1 Elephantulus edwardii | reverse complement strand
CCTAAGTGCCCATCAACAAACGAATGTCTAGAGAAGCTGTGGTATATTCGCACAATGGAATACTATGCTGCATTAAAAAACAAGGAACTCATGCAATATTATTTGTATAGGTCTTTTGTATCTCTAGTTAGGTTCACTCCCAGGTATCTCAATTTCTGGTTGGCTCTTGTAAATGATATTACTTTCTTTATTTCCTTCTCTGAATTCTCTTTTTTACTGTAGAGGAATCCTATTGATTTCTGGATATTGGTCTTATATCCTGCCACTCTCTTAAATTGGCGTAATTCACTGCAACAGATTTTTTGTTGTTGTTGTTGTTGAGTCTTTGGGGTTTTCTGTGTTCACTATCGTATCACCTACATATAGTGACAGTTTAACTGTCTCTTTGCCAATCTGGATGCTTTTTATTTCCTTCTCTTGTCATATTGCCCTAGCAAGCACATTCAATACAATATTCAAAAGAAGTAGTGACAGTGGGGATCCTTGTCTGGTCCCTGTTTGCAAAGAAAATGTTTTTAGTCTTTCTCCATTGAGAATGATGTTGGCTCTTGGGTTTTTGTTTTGTTTTGTTTTGGTTTTTTATGACATTTTATGTGACACAATCCCTGCTTATTTTTTTTCTTTTGCATACATACTTTTAACTAAATTGAGGAAATTCCCTTCTATTGCAATTTTGCTGAGTGTCTTTATCAGAAAGCAATGTTGGATTTTGTCAAATGCCTTTTCTGCATCAATTGCAAGGCTCATATGGTTCTTGTTATTTACTTTGTTAACAGGGTGAATTATGTTGATTGTTTTTCCTATGTTTAACCATTTCTGCATATCTGTTATGAATCTCACTTGGTCATGGTGAATTATTTTTTTGATGTGCTTTTGGATTCTATTGACTAGCATTTTGTTAAGGATTTTTTTGCATCTATACTGACCAGAGATATTGGTCTGTAGTTTTATTTCTTTGTAATATCTTTGCCTGATTTTGGTATTAGGGTTATGCTTGCTTCATAGGATGACTCTGGAAATGTTTCTTCTTTTTCAATTTTTTAAAATAATTTATGTAGGATGGGTGCTAAATCCTCTCTGAATGTTTGGTAGAATTCTGCTGTAAATCTTTCTGGTCCAGGACTTTGCTTATGGGGAAGTATTTTTATGACCTTTTCAATTTTTTCTCTTGTGATGGGTCTGTTCAAGTGTTCTGTATCTGTTCTTTTCAATCTAAGCAGGGGATGTGTCTTCAGGAGTTTGTCTATTTCCTCTAGGTTTTTTTATGTATTAGAGTATAGCTTTTCATAGTATTCTAATATTATCAATTTCATTTCCTCTAGTTTTGTTGTCATGTCACCTCTGTCATTTCTTTATCAAGTTATCTGTTTCTTTTCTCTTTTTTATTTTTTCCCCTTTGGAAGATATGCAAATGACAAACAGACACATGAAGAAATGCTCCAAATCACAGGCAATAAGAGAGATGCAAATCAAAACCACAATGAGGTACCATCTCACTCCAGTAACAGTGGCAAAGTTTAACAGGGCAGCAAGTCAAGTAATGTTGGAGAGAATGTGGTGGGAAAGGAACTCTTCTACATTGTTAGTGGGATTGTAAAATGGTACAACCATTCTGAAAGGCAGTTTGACGCTTCCTCAAAAAGCTGAACATAGAAATTCCATATGACCCAGCTATTCCACTATTTGGAATATACTCTGAGAAAATGAGAACTGAGGCACAAACTGAGATTTGTACACCAATGTTCATAGCAGCATTATTCACCATTGCAAGAAAATGGAAAGAGCCCAGATGTCCAACCACAAAAGAATGAATGGGAAAATTACGGTACATTCACAAAATGGAATACAATGCAGCACGCAAGAGCAATGATTTTGTAAATTATTACCGTATTTCAGAGGCAATGGAAAGCATTATGCTTAATGAACTAACTCAGTCCTACAAGGATAAATATTGTATAAATTATTGTATAATGAGTGTAAGGATCCAAGATGGGTGGGAGATAGTGGAAACAGAGATGAGGATGTGCATGGGGAAGTAGGGGTTAATCAGGAGTTGTACAATTTGATGGGGGGGTGAGGGAAGTTGAAAGAATCTGTTTTAAAAAACAATGTACTCAAATTTTGTGAATAAACTAGCATAAAATTTTAAGAAATTAAACTTATCATATTGTTGATGAAAAAATAAAATCAGAAGAAAAATATATGCCTTATCAAGAATCTTTTTTTAGAAGGGAAGAAAAAACAAAATACTTCAAATAGGAAAACAATAATCACACCCTGTAATTTCTAGTATTAAAAAAATTCTAAAAACAAGAGCTGATATCAATGAAATAGAAAAGAGAAAAACTATTGAAACCATCAATTAGACCAGAAATTGGTTCTTTTAAAGGGTAAATAAAATAGATAAACTATTGACAAATATAATAAAAAAGGGAGAAGACACAAATAACTCAAATAAGAAATGAAAGCATTGATAGTACATAAGAATCAGCTGAAATTAAATAAATAATAATGTAATATTATGAAAATCTATCCTGTGATAAATTTGAAAACCTAGAGGAAATGGACAAATTTCTTCAAACTCATTCCCTACCCAAACGGACACAGACAGATGTAGAACATTTGAACAGATCACTGACCCAGATAGCTTCATGGCTTAGTATTATCAAACATTCAGAGATGAACTGTCACGAATTCTACTTAAGTTATTAAAAAAAATTGAAAAAGAAGAAACACTCCTAGAGTCACTCTATGAAGCAACTATAATTCTTTTTTTTTATTTTTTATTTTTTTTTCTAATGTCAAAACCAGGCAAAGACATTACCAAAAAGGAAAACTACAGACCAATATTTCTCATCAATTTAGATGTAAAAATCCTGACCAATAGAATCCAAAAGTATATTAAAAAAATTAATCATAACCAAGTGGGACTCAAGACAAGTAAGCAAGAATGGTTCAATATAAAAAAAATAATCAATGAATAATCATGAAATTACATAATATTCAAATGTCAGCCTTTTTATTTCCATTGTTTCTGTTGTGATGTTGTCCTTTTCATTTTTTTTCAGATTATTTGTGTCTTTTCCTTCTTTCATTTTGTTAGTTTTGTTAGTGGCATGTCGATTTTATTTACCTTTTCAAAGAACAAACTCCTAGTTTTGTTGATGGCTTCAATTGCTTTTCTGTATTCTATTTATTTCTGCTCTAATTTTTATAATTTCAGTTATTTTAGAAGGTGTCTGGTTTCTTGCTATTCATTTTCAATTTATTGGAGATGTTGGGTTAGAGAGTCAATGGTAATTTTTTCCTGCCTTTTGATATGTTTGCTTATTGCTATAAACTGACCTCTGATTATTCATTTGGCTGTTTCCCAGAGGTTTTGGTAAATGGTGTTTTCATTGTCATTTGTTTCAAAAACGTTTTTTATTTTATTTTTTATTTCTATTACCCACTCATGGTCAAACAGGTGTTGTTCAGTATTTTCTCCTTTATCCTCTTGTTATTAATTTCTAATTTTATAACATTGTAGTCTCAGAAGATGCTTTGTATTATTTCTATGTTTTTGAACTTATTGATGCTTGCCTTGTGACCTAAAATGTGATCTATTGTGGAGAACGTTCCATGAATGTTGGAGAAGGTGTACTGAGCTTTTTTGGGGGGTTGCATTAGCCTACAAATATCTATGAGGTCGAGTTGGTTTATCGTGTGGTTTAATTCTTCAGCATCTTTGTTGAGTTTCTTTCTGGTAATTCTGTCTTATGAGCGGTGTATTGAAGTCTCCAACTACTATAGTAATATTGTTATTTCCTTTTTCAGTTTTGTTAATGTTTGTTTTACGTATTTTGCAGATCTTTCTTTTGGTGAATAGATATTTATTTATTGTTATATCTTGTTCTCTTGACCCATGTTAACAATTATGTAATGACCTTCCTGGTCCTTTGTGATGTTTTTTGCATTGAATTTTATTTTTTCAGAGATTAATATCATTACTCCTCATTTTTTCTAGTTGCCATTTGCTAGATATATATTTCTCAAGGTTTTATTTATAGTATTTCTTTATTTTCATTTTTCAGGTGTGTCTTTTGTAGATGGATTTTTTTTAAAAAAAATCCAATCTGCTACTCTTTTTCTCTTCAGAGGTGAATTCAAACCATTCATATTTATTGTGATTATAGACAGGCAAAGTTTTATTGCTATCATTTTGTTGAGTTCTTTTTGGTGTTATTGCTAGTTACTTTGATCCATCCTGATTTCTGTGGCACCTGTGTAAGAAGGACATCTCTCAGTGTTTCCTGAAATGCTGGTCTTGTTTTTTCAAACTACCTTAGGTTCTGTTTTTCTGATAATATCTTGATCTTGCCTTCATAGTTGATGGACAATTTTGTTAGGTACAGTATTCTTGGTTGACAGTTGTGTTCTTTGAGTGTTCGATATATGTCATTCTACTGTCTTCTTGTTCACATGATTTCTGCTGAGAAATCGGTGCTTAATCTTATTTGCTTTCCCTTGTAAGTTACTTTTTGTTTTTCTCTCACTGCTTTCAGAATTCTTTCTTTATCTTTGGTTCTGGCAAATTTGACTATGATATGCCTTGGTGTTTTTCTTTTGGGGTCTATTCTACATGGTGTTCACTCAGCTTCTTCAATACATATTCTCTCATTCTTCATTATGCCTGTAAGTTTTCTTCTAATAATTCTTCCACAACTTTTTCAGTGCCTTTAGTTGCTTCTTTCTGTTCTCAGATTCCAATGACATGCATGTTGTTTCTCTTGATGTTGTCCCACATTATTCTGTGGTTTTCTTCTTTTTCCTTTCTTTTTGATTCTGCTTTTGCTGTAGCAGATCAGTGGTGACAATTTTATCTTCTGTCTCACTGGTTCTTTGTTCCATTTTCAACCCTATTCATGTGACCTTCCATCATGTTGACAGCATCTAAAATATTGGTCCTCATATTTTGAATTTGGGTTTCTTGTTCTTCCAAAGCCTCTAATGCCTTGCTTGTTTATCTGCCTTATTTTGGATTGTTTTTTTAAGCTACTCCTGGTTTTTGCTGGCAGTATTCTGTAATTCTTCAAGTTTGTCTTTCACCCATTGAAAATACTCAATTTTTTAAAAAATTATCTGTCATAAAGCTTTGTCTGACATACTTTGGACATGTTGTAAGAAGGGACAGGTTCTTGGAGAGGGACATCATGTTTGGGAGAGTGGAGGGACAACGCAGGAGGGGAAGACCCTCTATGAGGTGGATTGATTCAGTGACTGGGGTAATAGGGATGGGTGTGTCAGAGGCAGTGCAATTGGCACAGGATAGAGCAGGGTTTAGGGCTGTTGTATATAGGGTGCTACGAGTCGCAAGCGACTTGATGGCACATAACAACAACAACAACAACGTCATAAAGTTCCATCAGACTTTCTGGTTTCAGGAAATCCATTGACACTGTGTCACTTTTTTGGGTGACATCTTGTTTTCTACGTGACATTGCTGTGGTAGAGTTTTTCATGTCTGAGGTGAGAGTCACCACTCCAGAAGAGCATGTTGTAGCTACCCTGACTGGGTTTTCTAAGTCCAATAAAGAAAAGCCCTGCATAAGCAGCCTCTTCTGGCAGATAACTGTTGCAGCTAGTGGAGCCCAAGGTGCTCTGGGCAAAAGGCATTTGATGGACTGGTTGTGGAAAGCACTAGGCAGAGCACAGAGAACTGATTGGGAAACCAGGAAGTCTTGGTTTTTCCTTCAAGAATGAGTTCCAGCTGTCTCATGGAGCTCTAGTACCTTGTGGCAAGAAGTTGTATTGCAATCCCAGAGGAGCACAATTTGAACCCACCAGACGCTCTGCTGGAGAAGGAGGGACAATCTCCTACTGTACCTGTCAGATCTGATTTGATGGTACACACACAAAGAATGAGCTCCAGCTGTCTCACTCCCTTCTGATTGGGCTTAAGAAGCCCCCCGTGATCCAGCCCAACAACAGTGACCCCACACACAAAGCACCTCGTTCAAGTTCTAGCATTGCTCCTGGTGAGTGTTGAGAGCATTGTTCTGGGTCCAGACTGGCAGTATCAGGATGGGCACGTGCCAGCTATGATGAGTTCTATGATCACACTCACTCAGATTTCAGTTTTCCTGCTCGCCCTGGCATGTTGTTTCCTGGCACGTTGCTCCCTGCTGTGTGTGTCAACAGCTCCCTGTATCATGCATGATGTTTAGCAGCCAGGCACATGCCTGGCATCAGCAAGCAGCTCCCAGGCATGAGCCTGGCATTGGGAAGCAGCTCCTGCTCATGGACCGGGCATCAGCAGGCAACTCTCCAGCGCAGGCCAGGTGTCAGGAAGCAGCTCCTGCCGGGCAAAGCATCAGCAGAGAGCTCTCTAGCACAAGCCAGACATCAGGAGGCAGCTCCCAGGTTCGGGCCAGGCATCAACAGGCAGTTTTTTACTTAATTCACTTAAATTCCAGCTGTCTGTTTTGCTGCCACATTTTGTCAGGGCTGCTGGTCCATCTGCAAGATTAATATTTTTAAAAATTCAGTCTGTTTCCTCTATAGTAATAAGAAATTTGAAAAGGAAATAAGGAGCCTTTTTGTTTAGCCATATAAAAGAGGAAATATTTTGTCATACATCTTATCAGAGATACGAAAGATCTACACCAATAAAATGACAGAACACCGCTAGAAGAAATCAAAGGAGATATTAATAAATGGAAGAACATGCAATGGTCATTGAAAGGAAGATTTCATATTGTGAAAATGTCAGCAATACCAAAAGATACCTACGCATATAATGCAATTTCAATTCATATCTCCTCAACGTTCTTCAAACAGTTGGAAAATTAATCAACTTAATAGAAAAGGAAATTTTCAGACAAAATCAGGTGAGTTCAGGGTGGTATGCCCAAAGGAAGGATCCAACAAGGACTGGAAAAAACAAGTTAATAATGAGTAAGGTCTAACGGTGATTCATTTTCTAAAATATAATGCATGAGATCATTACTTAAGGATGCTTTGAACAGAATAGTAAATCATCTAGGAAGCATTAAAAGAAGATGGAAGGAGTATACAGAGGCACTCTACTAAAGGAGTTTGCAGACAAAGAAGAATTCGTATGAGCAAGAGCCTATGGTGATGAAGGAAGAAGTTCAAGCTACTCTGAAGGAATTGGCAAAAGACAAGTCCCCAGGAATTGACATCATTCAAATTGACATATTTCAACAAACAGATGAGCTCACCAAGTTGTGCCAAGAAATCTGGAGGACAACCATCTGACCAACTGACTGGAAGAGATCTGTATTTGTTCCCATTCCAAAGAAAGGTGACCTGGCATAAATTATTGAACAATATCATTCACATCACATGCAAGCAAGATTCTGCTGAAAGTTTTCCAAAACCAACTGGAACAGCATATCAACAGAGAAATGCCAGATGTGCAAGATTGGTTTTGAAAAAGCCATGGTACTAGGGATTTTATAGCTAATGTTAGATGGGTCTTGGCTAAAAGCAGTGAGTACCAGAGAAAAGTCTGTTTCACTGGCTATGTAAAGGCATTTGACTGTGTGGATAAAAAAAAGTGGCTAACTCTGAGAAGAGTGAGATCCCACAACACTTGATCATGCTTATGCAAAATCTATGCTTGGACCAGGAGGTAATCATCAGAACAGAGCAAGGAAACACTGCATGGCTTAAATCAGGAATGGTGTACACCAGGGATGCATTCTATATCTATACCTTTTCAATCTATATACAGAACAGATCATTCAGGAGGCTGGGCCCTAAAAGGAGAATTGTGGCATTAGGATTGGAGGAAGACTCGCCAACAACCTGTGTTTTGCAGATGACACAACCCTGCCCGCTGAAACTGAGGAAGACATGAAGCACTTGCTGCAAAAGGTCAAGTCCTTCAATATGGACTGAAGCTCAGTGTCAAGAAAACAAAGATTCTTACCACAGGGCTAATTGGCAGCATCATGATAAATGGTGCAGAGACTGAGATTGTTAACAACTTTAGTTTGCTTGGCTCCACAACCAACACTCTATGTACCAGCAGACAAGAAATCAAAAGACAAAATGCACTGGGCAAAGTTTGCTGTCAGGGACCTCTCCAGAGTACTGAAGAGATGTCAGTCTGGAGACTAAGGTATACCTGATCTAGGCCATGGTCTTCGCTATAACGTGCTATGCATCAGAAAACTGGACAATGACTAGGGATGAGAGGAGTACTGAATATATCATGGACTGTTAGGAGAACAAACAGGTTCACCTTCGAGAGGGTGAGACCAGGCTTCTCCTGGGAAGCAAGGGCTCTGTAGCTCTATCTGACATATTTTGAGTATGTTGCATGGAGAGCCCAGTCCTTGGAGAGGTACATTATGCTTGGGAGGGTGGAAGAACAGCACAATAGAGAAAGACCCTGGATGAGATGGATTGACTCAGTGACTGGGGTAATGGGAGTAGGTGTGTCAGAGACAATAAGATTGGCTCAGGATAGAGCAGGGTTCAGAACTGTTGTACCTAGGACCACTATGAGTCGCAGGAGACTTGACAGCACATAACAACAACAACAATGCATGGGAATGATTGTATAAAACATAATGTAAATGAAGAATAGTGTGAAATACAAAGTATATTAACTTTGTAAGCAAACTAATATGAAGTGAAAAAAAAGAAAAGAAAATTGTTAACTGGAAATGAAAAAAAAAACCCAAATAAGCAAAGCACTACTGAAGAATAAAGTGAGAGGCATCGCACTCCCTGATCTTAAAACCCACTACACAGCAGTAATTACCAAAACAGCATGATACTAGTACATGAATAAATAATATGAATCAAGAACCCAAAAGTTAACCAACCTACCTATAACTACAGCATCATAAATTCAATTTGAAATTCTGCCAATTCTCTGTCTATATGCTTTTCCGGTAATTTTTTCATGATCATCATCAATATTTTGCATGCATGTGATATTAATGATACTGTTCAATAATGTCCACATTCTGTTGGATCACTTTCCCTGGGAATAGAACAAATATGGATCTCTTCCAGTCAGTCGGTGAGGTAGTTGTCCTCTAAATTTCCTAGCATAGACGGGTAAGCACATCCAGGCTGTATCTGTCATTTTAAACATGCCAGTTGGTATCCCATCAGTTCCTGGGACTTCTTTTCTCCCCAATGCTTTCAGTGCAGCTTGAACTTCTTCATTACGACTAGCTCTTGATCATATGTACTTCCTGAAATATTTACGCATAAGCTAATTCTTTTTGGTACGGTATCTGTGCATATCTCCATCTTCTTTTGATGCTTTCTGAATCATTTAAGATTTCTCCCATAAAATCTCTTAAGTATTGCAACTTGTGGCTTAACTTTGTCTTCAAGCTGCATTTAAAAGATGCTGTGGTACCAGGGATATCATTGCTGATGTTAAATGGATCCTAGCTGGAAAGCAAAGAATACCAGAAGAATGTCTATTTGTGATTTATTGACTATGTAAAGACACTTAACTGTGTGTATCATAACAAATTATGGCTAACATTGAGAAGAATGGGAATCTCAGAATACTTAATTGTGTTCATATGAAACCCATACCAACACCAAGAGGCTGTTGTCTGAACAGAATAAAGGAACACTACTTGATTTAAAATTTCGAAAAGTGTGTATCAAGATTTTATCCTTTTGCCATAACCTATTCAATCTGTATGCAGAGCAAATTATTCAAGAGGCAAGACTCTATGAAGAAGGATGTGGCATTAAAATTTAAGGAAGACACATTAATAACTTTCATTATGTGGATGACCTTTGTGTGCTGGAAGTGGGAACTTGCAGAAGGTCAAAGTTTAAACCCTTCAATATGGATCTAATCTCAATGTTAAAAAAGAAAACAAAAAACATTATCACCACTGCATCTGTAGGTAACAACACAACAGATGGAGAATAAATTGAAAATGTCAAAGAATTCATCTTATTTGGATCAATCAACACACTTGGTACCAACAGTCAGGAGATCAGAAGATGTATTGCACTGGGAAAGTAAGGGGCATTCCCAAATTTTGTATTTACTTATCAGTTTGTTCATTTATTAATTATCCATTGTTGTACATTTTCTTTCCCCACACGTACTCCTCCTCCACCCCACCCCAATGCATCCAGATTATTGTCATGCATATAATGTCTAATCATATATTATTTTCAAACAGTTCTTTCTTTCATCTGTTCTAATTTAGTGTTCATGATCTATCTACTCTTTTCCCATTCACTACCAAACCCCCATCCCAATCTGTCCTATTTTATAACAGTGATATTATGCACTCCTTTTGTGATGGAGAAATTTCACTCAGCATAATATCCTTCAGACTCACCCCTGTTGTGTGTTGTTCTGCGAGTTCATTATTTTTCAATGCTGTATTTTATTCCATTGTGTGAATACACCATAGTTTTTCTATTCATTCATTTTTTATAGGCAATTGAGTTGTTTCCATCTCTTTTTCTATTGTGAATAATGCAACAATCAATATATGTGTGCATAAATCTGTTTGAGCCCTGGCTCTGGTTTCTTTGGAGTATATTCCCGGTTGTAGAAATGGTACTTCTATTTCAACTTTTTGAAAAAGCACCTTCCAAATTGGCTATACCATATTACACTCCCACCAGCAGTGAAGAAGAGGTTCAATCTTTTCACAAGCTCACCAGCTTTTCTTGTTTGCTGCCCTGTTGAACTTTGCTATTGTTGCTGGGTTGAGATGATATCTCATAGCTGTTTTTATTTGTTTTATTCCTATCTGATAGATAGGAATTTTGAACATTTCTTCATTTGTTTATTTACCATCTGAGTATCTTCTTTAGTGAAGTAAGTGTCTGTTCATATCTTATGCCCATTTTGTGATTAGGTTGTTTACCTTTTTATTGTTGAGTTGCTAGAGCATTCTATAAATTTTATATATAAGTCCCTTAACAGATAGGTCATTACTAAAATATTTCCCAATCTGCTGCTTTCCTTTTTACCCTGTTGGGGAAGTCTTTTGATGCACATAGGGATTTGATTCTTAGAAGGTTCCATTCATCCATTTTATTCTCTCCTGCTTGTAGGTTTTTCAAGATGCTTGGAAGACTGTTCATGGTGTGAATTAGGGTTTCTGGAGTTTTCCTTAACTTTTATGGGATGATGTTTACAGCCTTTGGTATTACTTCTAGATCCCTAATCCACCTTGAGTTGGTTTTTGTGTATTGTGTGAGGTGTGGATCATGCTTAAGTTTTCTGCACATGGTTTTCCAATTTTGCCAACACGATTTGTTAAAGAGACTGTAATTTCCCACTTAGCTTATTTTGCTTCCTTGTCAAAGATCAGTTGACCATAGGTAAGTGAGCTGATTTCTGAGTTCCCAATTCAATTCCACCAATATCATGATGTCTTTACCACCATGGCTATGTAGTAGGATTTGAGATCAGGTAATGTGATGCCTCATATCTTGTTTCTCTTTTTAAAATGTTTTGCTTATTCAGTGTCTCTTTCCAGTCCAGATAAAATTGGAAATTGTCTTATCCATTTTATTAAAGAATGGAATTGGTACTTGTGTTGGGATTACATTCAACTTGTAAATTCCTTTGGAAGAATCTATGTTATTTACATGATATTGAGTCTTCTTATCCAGAAGCATGGATCTTCCAGATCCCTTCTTGTTTCTTTTAGCAATGTTTTGTGATTTTCTTTGCATAGGTCTTCTGTGTCACTAGTTAAATTTGAATAAGTGTTTCATCTTGTGATAAGCTATTGTAATTGGTATTGTTTTTCTTAGCTTAATTTCTATATTTTCTTTGTCACTGTACAGAAATTTTGTATGTAAATCTGGTACCCTACTACTTTGCTGAATTGGGTGACTGAATCTTTAGTGTTTTCTAAGTATAAGATCATATAATCTGCATATAGAGATAGTTTAACCTCCTCTTTGCCAATTTGTATACCTCTTATTTCCTTGTCTTGCCTTGTTGCTCTTGCTAATACTTCCAGTACAATACTGAATAGGAGCACTGATAGTAGGTTTGTTATGTCTTTGTTATGTGTTGTCAAGTCACCTGAGACCCTACGTTCAAACAACCCTAAACCCTGCTCTATCTCTTGCTAATCTTATTTTCTCTGATATGTCCATCTCCATTACACCAGTGACTGAATCAATCCATATCATTTAGGGTCTTCCTCTCCTGCACTGTCCCTCCACGCTCCCAGGCATGACATGCCTCTCCAAGGACTGATCCTGCCATGCAACATGTCCAAAGTATGTCAGACAGAGCTCAGAATCTTTGCCTCCAAGGACTAGCCTGACTTCACCCTCTCCAGGATGAACTTGTTTGTTCTCCTAGCAGTCCATTGTATAGTAAATGCTCTTCTCCAACACCAAAGCTCAAAGGCATCAACTCTCCTTCTATCATCCCTAGTCACTGTCCAGCTCTCTGATGCATAGCAAGTAATTGCAAAGACCATGGTCTGGATCAGGCACACCTTGGTCTCCAGACTAACATCCTTGTTCTTCAGTACTTTGGAGAGGTCTCTGAAAGCAGACTTTTCCAATGCAATTTTTCTTTTCATTTCCTTGCTGTTGGTATGAAGAGTGCTGACTTTAGAGCCAAGGGAACTGAATCTGTCAACAATTTCAATCTCTTCATCATCCATCATGATGCTGCCAATTGGCCCAGTGGTGAGAATCTTTGTTTTCTTGATGTTGAGCTTCAATCC
>NW_006400196.1:1007177-1007615 GCF_000299155.1 Elephantulus edwardii | reverse complement strand
GGGATGGGTGTGTCAGAGGTGGTGCGGTTGGCGCAGGAAAGAGCAGGGTTTAGGGCTGTTGTGCATAGGGTCGCTATGAGTCGGAAACGACTCGACGGCACATAACAACAACAACAACTCTTTCTAATGTGCTACACTGCTGTCACAATATGATAATTTCCAAAGTGAGGGTTAGGTCTCCTCTGAATCTGATATGCGGATGTTGTCTATTTGGCTGAGGACCTCAGCCTTTATAAAATAATTTTTTCCCTAGCTGATTTCATAATTCATAAATTACTTTTTCTTTTTCCATAGCTGATTTCAGAATTCACTCCTTGTCTTCGATTCTGGTAAATTTGAATATGATATGCCTTGGTGTTTCTGTTTTAGAGTTTATTCTATTCATTCCTCTTCTTATTCCTGGAATATCTTCTTGTAGTAACTCTTCCACAGCTTTCT
>NW_006400196.1:998933-1007077 GCF_000299155.1 Elephantulus edwardii | reverse complement strand
GTGGTGAGAATCTTTGTTTTCTTGATGTTGAGCTTCAATCCATATTGAAGGCTGCAGTCTTTGACCTTCTGCAGCAAGTGCTTCAGGTCCTCCTCCATTTCAGCAAGCAGGGTTGTGTCATCTGTATAACACAGATTGTTGATAAGACTATCTTCAACCTTAATGCCAGACTTCTCCTCATAGAGCCTAGCCTCCCAGATAATCTCTGTTCAGCATATAGATTGAAAAGATATGGAGACAGGGCACATCCCTGATTCATACCATTCCCAATTTTGAAACATGCAATGTTTCCTTGCTTTGTTCTGATGACTGCCTCTTAGTCCAGGTATAGGTTTTGCATAAACACAATCAAGAGTTCTGGGATTCCCGTTCTTCTCAGAATCAGCCACAGTTTATTGCGATTCACAGACTCAAATGCCTTTGCATAATCAATGAAACATAGATAGACATTCTTTGGGTACTCTCTGGGTATCTTTTACTTTTGTTAATAAAATTTTTATTTTATACTTGTTTACTTACAAAGTTCACATTGCATACATTGTGTAAACAAATATACATTGTTTTCACACCCTTCCCTCTATCTATCAAATTGTGCAACCCTGTGATTATTCCCCTACCCATCCTCATCTCTCTGCTCCGACCTTCCCTCTCTTGGATCCTCATACACATTTTACTAGTTATCTTTCTATTTCTACAATAATGGTCTTATATAGTCTTTGTCTTTATGAGACTGAGTTAATTCACTTAGCATAATACTCTCCAGCCCCTCACAAGTTAGGTAGTAATTTTCAAAATCATTGTTCCTGCAGGTTGTGTAGTAATTTCTCAATCTATTCAATTGTGGTTGGACATTTTGGGCAGTTTCCATATTCTTGTGATGGTGAATAATGCTGCTATGAACGTTAGTGTACAAATCTACATTTGTGCCTCAGTTCTCATTTTCTCAGAGTATATTCCAAGTAATGGAATAGCTGGATCATATGGAATGTCTTTTTTTTATTGATATGATTTACTTATATATTGTGTTTCATTCTCATACATTTTGCTTCACACTTTGTGTTTCATACAATCATTTGTATATATTGTGGGGTTTTTGTTTTGTTTTGTATTTTTTTATTGGTTTACATATAATAATTCATAAAAAATAGGCATAGATCAATAGTAATTCTATATAATACAATGTATATAAATTAATGTATAAAACACTATGTAAATTAAATATTGTCTTAAACACAATGTACAAGAATTTCTATGTTCAACTTTTTAAAGAGATGTCAAACTGACTTCCAGAGTGGTTGTACCATTTAAAATCAACAGTAGGTATCTTTGTCTAACTCCTATTTTCAAGGGAATGCTTTTTTTCTCTCCATTGAGAACAATATTGGCTTTTGGTTTTGCATATATACTTCCCATTATGTTGAAGAAATTCCCCTCTATTACTATTTTGTTGAATGTTTTAATTAAGAAAGGGCTGTTATATTTTGTCAAAGGCATCACTTGTTAGGCTCAAGTGGTTCTTTTTCTTTGGTTTGTCAATGTGATGAATTACATTAATTATCTATCTTACATTGAATCATCCTTGCATACCTTCTATGAATGTCACTTGGTTATGATTAATTTTTTTATGTACTGTTGAATTCTATTGGCCAGGATTTTATTGAGACTGTTTGCATCTCTGTTCTTAAGAGACTCTCGCCTATAGTTTTCTATTTTGGTGGTTTCTTTATCTGATTTTGGTGTCAGGAATATGTTTGTTTCATAGAATGCGTCTGGAAGTATTCCATCTTTTCTAGTTTCTTTTATACTTTATGTAGAATTTACATCAGAACTTCTCTGAATGTTTGATAAACATTCACAAGCAAAACCGTCTGATACATGTCTCTTTTTAGTTGGAAATTGTTTTATAACCTGTTCAATTTCTTCTTTAGTAATAGGTCTGTCCAGGTATTTTACTTCAGTTTGTGTCAGTTTGGGTTGGTTGTTAGTTTCTAGATATTTGTCCATTTCCTCTGGGTTTTCATATTTGTTGGAGTCTAACTTTTCATAATATTCTATTGTTAACCCTTTTATTTCAGGTGATTCTGTTATGACATATTCCCTTTCATCTCTTATTCAGAATTCTTTATTCTTTGCTTTCTTTTCCTTTGTTAGCTTTGTTGGTGGTTTGTTAATTTTACTGACCCTTTCAAAGAACCAATTCCAAGTCTTGGTGATAGTTTCAATTGTTTTTCTATTTTCCATTTCATTTATTTCTACCCTAATTTTTACCATTTCCTTTCTTTTAATGGCTGCTGGAGTATTTTGAGGTTCTTTTCCTATTTTTTGGAGATGTTGATTTAAATACTTTATTGTCATTTTTTCTTCTTTTTTAATGCATTAGCTTATTGCTATGAATTGACCTTAAAGTACTGTTTTTGTTATATACCAGAGGTTTTCGTAAATTTTTTTCATTTACATTTGTTTCAAGAAACTTTTTAATTTCATTTTTATTAATTCTATTACCTACTCAGGTTGAAGGAGGATGTGTCCAGCTTCCAAGTGTTTGGGTTTTTCTCCTTTGTCCCCTTGTTGTTGATTTCTAATAGTGTAGCTCTGTGGTCTGAGAAAATGTTTTGTATTATTTCTACATTTTTTAATTTACTGAGAATTGCTTCGTGATCTGGACAATGTTTCATGCATGCTGGCAAAGAATATATACTGATCTTTTTTGAAGTGCATTAATCTACCTATCTGTAAGATCGAGTTGTTTGATTGTGTAGTTTAATTCTTAAACATCTTTGTTTAGTTTCTTTCTGGTAGTTCTATCTTTGCTTGACAGTGTGATGTGTTGAAGTCTCCTACTGCTATAGTGGTGTTATCTACTTCTTATTTTAGTTTGTTAAGATTTGGTTTGTGTATTTTGGAGAGCTATCATTTGATGTATCATTTGATTATGCTTAATTATGGTTATGTATTCTTGTTTTATTGACAATTATGGTTATGTATTCTTATGTATTCTTGTTTAATTGACATTTTAAGCATTGCATAATGTCCTTCCTTGTTCTCTGTGATAGTTTTTACACTGAAATCTACTTTTTGGAGATTAATATTGCTACTCCAACTTCTTTCTTGTTGTCATTAGCTTGGCACATTTTTTTCCACTTTTTTATTTTTAGTCTCTCTTTCTTTTCACTGTTCAAGTGTGTCTCTTGTAGACAGCACATTGGTGGGTTTTGGTTTTTTATTCAATTTGTTACACATTTTTGTCTTCACCATTGTTGTTGTTGTTGTTATGTGCTATCAAGTTGCCTGCGACCCATAGCAACCCTACATACAGCAGCTCTGAAACCTGCCCTGTCCTGACCCAGTCTCACTGATTCCGACATAACTAACCCCATTTTCTCACTTACTGTATCAATCCATCTCATCTGGGATCTTCCTCCTCTGTGCTGTCCCTTCACCCTTCTGAGCATGATGACCTTTTCCAAGACCAGTTTCTCCTGGCCACATCCCCAAAGTATATGAGACAGCGCTTCAAAAACTATTCACATTCAGTGTAATTATTGAAAAGCAAGGTTTTGGGGGGAGTTTTTAGAAGTGCAAAAAATTTATTTTTACATGCCAACTATGTTTTCAGATTCAGGAAGGATAAACTTCACTAATGTTGTTCTTGTTTTTGTGTACCATAGAATTGGAACCAACTCATCACTGACCTTTCAGTGAGGTTGTTTGTGAGTTTTATTTCTGGTTCATTTATTTATTTTTTATTATTAAATTTTATTAGTTTTAGTGAACATTTACAGAGATTTTGGGTTTTCATTCATTCATTGTTGCAATGTGGTTCATTTATTTTTTAATAACATTTTTATTATATACTGCTATACTTAAAAGCTCACGTACATTTTTTTCACACCAGATCTTTCTCATTTTCTTCACCTCACCTCCACCCTATGATTAACGTCTGCCCGCCCCCCCCATCCTTATCTCTCTGCTCCCCTCCTTCCTCTCTTGGATCCTCATACTCATTCTAAAATAATGATCTTATACAGTATTTGTCCTTATGGGACTGAGTTAGCTCACTTAGCATAATACTCTCCAGTCCCTCACAAGTTAGGTAGCAATTTACAAAGTCATTGCTCCTGGGTGCTGCATGTGAATATACCATAATTTCTCAATCATTCAGCTGTGGTTGGACATTTGGGCTGTTTCCATGTTCTTGCTATGGTGAATAACATGGCTATAAACATTGGTGTACAAGTCTCTGTGCCTCAGTTCTCATTCTCTTGGGGTAACAATGAAATAGCTGGGTCATATGAAATTTCTATGTTCTGCTTTTTTGAGGAAGTGTCAAACTGAGAGGCAAGGTTTTGTTAGTATCATTTCATTGGGGTCTTTTTGGTATTGTTGCTGGTTATTTTGATGCATCTTCCTTTCTTTGGCATCTCTTTGAATAGGACTTCAATAGTTCAAGCAAACTTGGTCTTATTTTTACAAACTCCCTTAGTTTCTGCTTTTTTGAGACTATCTTAATCTCTCCATCATATTTGATGGACTGTTTTTCTGGCTACATTATTCTTGATTGAAAATTAGAGTGTTTGATATTTGTCCTTCCCCTGTCTTCTTGCTCACATGGTTTCTGCTGAGATATCAGCACAATCTTATTTGCTCTCCTTTATAAATTGTTGTTGTTATGTGCCATCAGGTTGCTTGCGACTCTTAGAGACCATATGTACAACAGCTCTGAAGCCTGCCCTATGCTGAGCCAGTCTCATTGACTCTAACACATCTATCCCCCTGGACTTAGTTACAGAATCTTCCTCTAATAAAACCTTGCCTTCCAAGCATGATGTCCTTCTCTAAAGACTTTTCCCTCTTGGTCAAGTGTTCAAAATATGTGACACAGAGCGTAAAAATCCTAATCTCCAATGAGAAATTTGGTTTCACCCTCTCCAAGACAAACATTTGTTTTCTTGGTGGTCTATGGTATGTTAAAGACTCTTCTCCAGCACAACTCAAAGGCATCAATTCTTCTTCTGCCTTCCTTAGTCATTGTCTAGCTTTCTGATGCATAGCAAGTAATTGTGAAGACCATGGACTGAATCAGATGCACCTTAGTCTCTCAACAGACATCAGTGCTTCTCAGTACTCTTAAAAGGTCCCTGACAGCAAATTTTCCCAATGAAATTCATCTTTTGATTTCCTGAGTGCTGGTGTGAAGAGTGTTGATTGTGGAGCCAAGCAAGCTGTAACTGTTAACAACATCAACTGTTTCTGATTTATCATGCTGCTGCCAATTAGACTAGTGGTGAGAATCTTTGTCTTCTTGATGAGCTCCAATCCATATTGAAGATGGCAGTCCTTGACCTTTTGTAGCAAGTGCTTCAGGACCTCTTCAGTTTCAGTAAGCAAGATTGTGTCATCTGCATAATGTCATTTGTTAATAAGTCTTCCTCCAATCCAAATGCCACATTCCTCCTCACAAAGCCCTGCCTCCTTAATGATATGTTCTGCATATAGATTGAAAAAGTATGAAAACAGGAAACATCCCTGATGCACTCATTTCCTGATTTTGAACTATGCATTATTTCCTTGCTTTGTTCGAAGGACCCATTCCTGGTCTGAGTATAGGATTTGCATAAGCACAATCAAGTTTTCTGGGATTCCCATTTTTCTCAAGGTTAGCCACAATGTGTTGTGATCCACAAAATCAAATGCCTTTGCATAGTCAATTAGACAGATAGATATTCTTCTGGTACTCTTTACTTTCTATAAAAAATCCATCTGACATTGGTGATAATGTCTCTAGTGTTACAACTTCTTCTAAACTCAGCTTGTATTTCTGGTGGCTATCTTCAATGTACTGTTCTAGTCATTTTTTTATAATCTTCAGAAGCATTTTGCTTGCATGTAATATTATTCGACCATTTCCACACTCTGTCAGGTCACCTTTTTTTTTAATGGAAATAAATATGGATCTCTTTCAGACTGTTGGCCAAGTAGTTGCCCTCCTGATTTCTTGACACAACCTGGTGAATATGGCAAGTGCAGCATCTGTTTGTTGAAATATGTCAATTGGTATACAATAAATTCCTGGGGCTTTATATTTTTGTCAAGTCTTTCAGAGCAGCCTGC
The DNA here is from genome assembly GCF_000299155.1 of Elephantulus edwardii. NCBI lineage: Eukaryota > Metazoa > Chordata > Mammalia > Macroscelidea > Macroscelididae > Elephantulus > Elephantulus edwardii. The sequence continues at coordinate 1,000,966 of NW_006400196.1, read as the reverse complement.
ACTTCTTCCTTCATCACTATTACCTCTTGTTCATGTTATTTCTTGTAATTTTTCTGTGTCAATTATTTTTGGTACAGTACCTCTGCGTACTCTTTCCATCTTATTTTAATGCTTCCTGAATCTTTCAATATACTGTCCAGAGCATCCTTAAGGATTGCAGCTCGCACTTCAATTTGTTCTTTAGTTCATTCAGCTTAAGAAATGCCAAGCAACTCTGGTGTTTTTTATTTTCCAACTCAAGATCTTTGCACACTTTATTATAATACTTTGCTTTGTCTTTCCATGTTGCTCTTTGAAAACTTCTATTCAGCTCCTTAACTTCTTTATTTCTTCCTTTTGTTTTTGATTCTTGACTTTCTAATACAGTATTCAGAGTCTCTTCTGATGTCCATTTTGGTCTTTTCTTCTTCCTCCATCTTTGTAATGAACTTTTGCATTCTTCATGCATGATATTCTTTATATCTTCACACAGCTCATCTGGTCTTTGTTTATTAGTGTTCAAGGCCTCAAACCTGTTCCAGAGTTGGTTTTCAAATTTTGGTGGGATAGATTCAAGGTTAAATTTTTATTCCCTTGGATTTGATTTGACCTCCTTGAGCTTTAATTTGAACTTGCATATGAGTAGTTGATGGTCTGTTTCACAATCAGAACCTGGCTTAATTTCCACTGCTGATATTGAATTTCTCCAGAGATTCTTTCCATAGATGTAATCTATTTGATTCCTGTGCATACCATCAAGTGAAGTCCATGTATATAACCTATGTTTATGTTTCTTACGAAATATATTTACAATGAATAAATCATTGACTGCAGAAATCTATCACCAGCCCCATTTCTGTAATCAAGTCCATGTTTTCTGACTACTGCCCTTCTTCCTTGTTCCCTACTTTTGCATTCCAGTAACCAATTATTATCACTACATTTTGGGTGCACTTTCAATCTATTTCTGACTACAAAATTTGGTAGAAATCATCTATTTCCTCTTCTTTGGCTCTGGTTGTTGGTGCATAAATTTGAATGACAGTAGTATTAACAGATCTTCCTTGTATAAGTATGACTATTATCCTGTCACTCACAATGTTGTATGTCAAGATGTGTCTAGAAACAGCCTTTTTAACTATGAAAGTGACCCCATTTTTTCTCACCTTTTCATCTCTGGCATAGTAGATCATCTGATCATCTGATTTAAAATGTCCCATGCCAATCCACTTCATTTCACCAATACCTAATATGTCAATATTTATACATTCTATTTCTCTCTTAACAAGGTCCAGTTTTCCTATATTCATGCTTCTCACATTCCACTTTCCAATCATTAGTTTCTTCTTACAACTGTTCTGCTTCCTTTGTGTTTCCAAATTTCAGGGTTCAGCCTCAATTGCCATATCTGTTAGTCTATTCTAAGTATGCTCTATTGTACACAGGTTTTTCAAAGACCTGTTACATTATGGAAGCATATGGCCTTGACTGTCTTAATTTGGATGGTTAGCTTGAGAGCAATATCTAACAGGCAAACATTTTACTGAAAGGAGCAGATGAAAGACACTTCACCTTACAAAAATCACCAATACATTCAGTGTCCCTTGACCCGAGCACTTGTGTCTTGTCCCTTCTCTTTCCCTGCTACATCAGTATCCCTTGCACTCCCTCTTATCCTGTCCAGAACTTTCCTCCCCTCAACCATCCCTTCATATGATGGCTTAGGCCACAAATCACTTCTGTGATTTCTTGTCCCTCACATTGCTGCTCGTTCCTCATGCTGGTGTCTGTCCCATAGTTACAAGGGTTTAGTCTAAATTCCATGTATCAGCTTCAGGAAAGGATTTTTGACTGAGTCAGTACTGGGGAAAGTTCTTAGAAATTGTTAAGAAAGAAATGGAACGCATAAATATTGACATATTAGGCATTGGAGAGATGAGATGGACTGGCATGGGGAATTTTGAGTCAGATGACCATATGATATATTACTCCGGAGATGAAAAGACAAGGGAAAATGGGGTTGCCTTTATAGTAAAAAAAGTAATTTCTAGATC
>NW_006400196.1:989539-995908 GCF_000299155.1 Elephantulus edwardii | reverse complement strand
ACTTCTTGTCCTGGGAATCCAAATATGTGCATGTTTTTCTTGATGCTGTCCACATTATTCTTTTCATTCTTCTTATTATTCTTCATTCTCCTTCCTTTTTTATTCTGCTGCTTGTTCTAGCAGGTGAGAGTTCTCTCTTCTATTTCACTGATTCTGTTCTCCATCTCTTCATGTCTGCTCTGCCCCTCCAACATGTTGACAGCTTCTGATCCTCTAGTCTAAATAGTCTGGATTGCAGTTTCTTGTTACTCTAGGATTTCTAATACCCCATTTGTTTTATCTGCATTGTTTTTCTTTTCTGTTCCTCTTGATTTATGCTTGTAAACTCCTGTAATTCTTCAAGTTTTATTTCAGCCACTGAAAATATTCAATCATTATTCTTTTCAATTCTGCATCAGAAAGGTCCATCAGAGTTTTCTTCTTCAGGAAATCCATTGATTATGTGTTTTGATCACTTCTTTGGGGTGAAATCTTGTTTTGGTTTTATGTAAACTTTGAGGTAGTCTGTTTCTTCTCTGTTATCATTGTGATAGGGTTTGTTGTCATGTGTGTGTGTGTTTTCTTGCCTGGGGCCCCAACAAGTCCTTGGTCTGACTTCCTTGGCTGGGAAGATCACTGCTGCACAAGAAGGAGGGGAAGCTCACCCTTCCTGAATGTATCTCAGCATCCTGGGTTCATTGTGGACTTGCTTCTGTTGGGGAGCTCAGCACTCCAGTATGGAGGGGAGGACAATTCACCCAATCTGTGATCTTTCCTGTCTGGTTTGTTTGCTGAATCTGAGGGTAGCAGTTGAGGAACTGCTTCTGTTTCTTCCTCTCTAATCCATGTGGTGGAACTTCTCTGGAGTGTAAGGCTTGTTGTTTTCTGATTTCAGTCTTCTCTCCTGGAGTCTATTGCCCTCCATGGTCTGCAGAATGGTATGGCCAGGTTCCCCAACTCTCATCACCACTCTCTCTGATGGTTTGCAGGAAGAACTTTATCTCTGCCCTTCTATTCCTGGATCATATTCCAGTGGGTGCTGATTACTGGGGCTTTTAAGTTAAGACGCATGCCTGAAAAAATATTATGATGTCCCTGGGGAGGGTGATGTCTTTGCTGGATCCTGAGAGTTTGTGTTGTCCCTTTGGCCTGAGGGCTGCAGGAGCAAGGGCCTGATGGAGTGAGTATAGAAGAGAAGGTTATAGAATTGTTAGGTGCTTTCTGAGCCGAGATCTTTTCAGTCACTTACTATGCAGTCTGAGAGCTGGATAATGACTAAGGATTACAGAAGAAGAATTGATGCCTTTGAATTGTAGTGTTGGAGAAGAGTACAGAATATTCCGTGCACTGACAAAAGAACAAATAACTGTATCTAGAAGAAGGTGTAGTCAGAGTGATTAAACTTCATCTTGCATACTTTGGGCTTGTTGCTAGGAGAGAGACATCATGCTTGGGAGGTGGAGGAATAGCCAAATATAGGAAGACCCTTGATCAGGTGGATTGACACAGTGACTGTGACAATGAGCTCAAGTGTGTCAGAGATTGTGAGGATGGCACAGGATAAGACAGTTCAGATCTGTTGTTCATAGGGTTTCTATAAATTGTATTCAATTCAATAGCACCACAATCTATTGTTCACTGGTATTCAACAAGAAATCAAAATCTATCAAATGGGAAAACAATAACCTTTTCAACAAATGGTGCTGGAAAAACTGGACTTCTACCGGCATAAAGCTGAAACAGGATCCACATATTGCATCATATTTTTTAAAAAATCAACTCAAAGTGAATCAGAGTCCTAAATCATAAAAATTATAAAATCAAAAGCCCTAAATCACAAAGATTATAAAAGACAAAATGGAACCAAACTTAAAAGCCCTGTACTACAGTACAGCTGGTAAATACAACCAGAAAAGCACAGCCAGGATCTTCTAAAGATTAAGTCCTTATGTGCATCCAAAACTTTTTCCAATAAGGTGAAAAGAAAGCCTACAGACTGTGGGAAAAATATTTGGCAATTATATTTCAGACAAGAGTGTTATAAGAAAAGTTTATGAAATACTACAGCACATCACAAGGAAAAAAGATTGGTAGCTCAGTCACAAAGTGGGCAAATGACTCAGAAAATCTTTTCAATAAAGGAAGAAATTTGGATGGCAAATAGACGCATGAAGAAATGCTCAAAATCAGCAATAAGGAAATGAAAATCAAAACCACAATGAGATACCACACATACCAGTAGCAGTGGCAAAATTTAACACTACAGCAAGCAATAAATGTTGGAGAGGATATGGAGAGATTGGAACTCTCAAACACTATTTGTAAAATGGTGCAACCACTCTGGAAGAAAGTTTGACATATAAATGTCATATGCCCCAGCTATTCCACTGCTAGTAATATATCAGGAGAAAAATAGACATGAGACACAAATGGAAATTAGTACCGTGATGTCCATAGCAGCATTATTAACAATAGCAATAACATGGAAATAATACAAATGCCCATAAAAAAATTAGTGGATTGAGAAATTATAGTACATTCACACAACAGAGTATTATGCAGCACTCAGAAGAAATTATTTTATAAAATACTATATAACATGAGAGAGTCTAGAAAACATTATGCTGAGTGAACTAACCCAGTCTTATAAGGACAAACACCCATAAGACCATTATTATAAAAATAGAAAGAGAAAAGTCCAAAATGAGAAAGGGAAGAGGGGAAGGAACACTGAGGGTGGTTGTTGTTAGGTGCCGTGAAGTCGAGTACAACCCATAGCGACCCTATGATCTAAACCCTGTCCTATCCTGTGCCAACTTCACACTTCCTGACACATTAGAGCCCATTGTGGCAGTCACTGTGTCAATCCACCTGGTTGAGGGTCTTCCTCTCCTTCACTGACACTCTACCTTTCCAAGCATCATGTCCCTCTCCAAGCATCATACACCTCCTAACAATCTGTCCAAAATATGTGAGATGAAGCCTCATCATCTTTGCCTTCAAATAGCACTCCAACTGCACCTTCTCCAAGACATATTTGTTTGCCTTTTGGTAGTCCGTGGGATGTTCAGCACTCTTCTCCAACACCACAGCTCAAAAGCATCAATTATTCTTCTGTCATGCTTATTTGTTTTCCAGCTTTCATATGCACAACAAATGATCAGAAAAACCATGGTCTGAATCAAATATGCATTAGTCCTCAAACGGACATCATTACTTTTCAATAATTTAGAGAAGTCCCTAACTGTAGACTCTCCTAGTGCAATACATCTTCTGATTTCCTAACTCCTTGTACCAAGTGTGCTAATTGTGGATCCAAGTAAGATAAAGTTGTTGACAATTTCAATCTTTTCTATACCTACCACAATGCTGTCTATCAGTCCAGTGGTGAGAATCTCTGTTTTCATGGCATTGCAATACAATCCATATTGAAGGTTGTATTCTTTGATCTTATGCAACAAGTGCTTCAAGTTCTCCTCACTTTCAGGAAGCAAGGTAGTATCATCTGCATAGCACAGGTTATTGATAAGTCTCCCTCGAATCCTGAGGCCACATTTCTCTTCACAGAGGATATCATCCATGAAAAAAGCAAAAGGTCATTACAAAGACAGATGATAAGGGGGGGGGAATTAAATAAATATCAATCAGAAGAGACTCACATTTGCACTGGAGCATCCAAAAGCCAAAACAAAGAGAAAGCATGTCAAAGTAAAAGAGTTAAACAGAATATTTCAAAGGGCAGCTCGTGAAGACAAAGCAAAGTGTTATAATGGAATGTGCAGAGAGCTGGATTTGGAGAATAAAAAAGGAAGAATTTGCTCTAAATTTCTCAAGCTGAGAGAACTGAAAAACAAATTTAAACCCTCAAGTCACAATATTGAAAGATGCTAGGGGAAATATTTGGAAGCAGGAGTGGCATCTACTTCCTGAACCACATGCCTCTGGAAACTCTATTAACTTTGATGAATGTTGATAATTATAGAAAGACTTCAGGCCTTTTGTTCATAGGGTCACTATGAGTCGTGCTTGACTCAATGGTATTCAACAACAAAAATGGGCAATATATTGAATGACCCAGAAACATCATAAGAAGGTGGAGGTTCCCAACACATGTTTCTCATTTCCTTTACTCCCGCCTTTGACCCACCAAATTGTAAAACTCTGTAATTAGATAAGGTGGGCTTGACCCGTGGGCTTCTGGGAGATGTAGTTATTCATACCTGCATGATATGGGGTCTGCAGAGAAAACTTCTGCCACATGTGCTATAGCTCTGCACTCCATCCTTCTGCTCCTGTGCTTTGTGCTCCAAGATTTAAAGGTGGGCTTGACCTGTAGGTTTCTGGGAGACTTAGTTAATGGAAAATTTTGTAGCAAGCGTGGGGGTGGGGATAAGTGAAATGTTATGGAGGCCAAGAGTTATGAACACAGGATGATGATCAGGGAGATAAAATGCTTGGAAAGGTAAGGTCTTCTAAGTGAGGTGGTGATGCATAAATAAAGAAGTCCTCTGTGTCTGGGGAAAACCATAAGAAGGTGGAGGGAATATACAGTTACTGAACCAAAAATAACTGACTGACAACAAAATATTTCAAGAAATACCATATGAGCAGGAGTCAATGGTAATGAAGGAGGAAGTGGAAACTGCACTGAAGGCACTGGCAAAAAATAAGGCCCCAGGAACAGATGGGATACCAACTGACTTGTTTCAATTAACAGATGCAGGGCTGGATGTGCTCATGGGTCTATGCCAGGAAATTTGGAGAACATGTTGACAAACATGTTGAAAGAGATCCATATTTGCTCCCATTCCCAAGAAAGGTGATCTAATAGAATGTGGAAACTATCTAAAAGTATCATAAATCACAGGCAAGCAAAATACTGCTGAGGGTCATTTAAAAATGGATAGGACAGTACATAGATAGGGAACTTCCAGGAATTTAAGCAGGATTTCAAAAAGGCTGTGATATCATTGCTGATGTCAGGTAGATCTTGGCTGAAAGCAGAGTATGAGAAGAATGTCTACCTGTGCTTCATTGACTATGCAAAGGTGTTCGACTGTGTGGATCATAACAAGTTATGACTACAACTGAAAATAATGGGAATCTCAGACCACTTAATTGTGCTGATGGGAAACCTATACCTAGACCAGGAGGCTGTTATGTGGACAAAGGAAACACTACATAGTTTAAAATTAAGAAGGAAGTGCTATCTCCATACCTACTCAGTTCAGTTTGAGGGGAAAGGAGGGAAATCACAGGATGGCAGAGTTTGGTGGGCAGAAGGAAGGGGTAAAGGAATTAGGATATATCTAGTAGAGACTTGAAAAGGCATGGTGATAGAGGGCATACATCAATGATGATTACTTTTATAAAATACAGTGTACAGGGATGTTTGTATGAAGCAATGTGAATCAAAGAGTATGAAAAACAGTATACATTAATGAAATGCAAGGTGCATGAATGAAACACAATGTTTACAAAATTAGTATGAAAACTAACATAAATTTTAAAAAAATAAGAAATGACTAGAGAAACTGTAATATAGTCACACAGTGGAATAATGTGTACCATTAAAGGTGATCCAACAGAGTGTGGAAATCAAAAGACATCACTAATATCACGTGCAACCAAAATACTGCTGAAGATTATCTGAAAATAACTGAACAATACACTCTACAGAAAACTACCAAAAATACAAACTGGGTTTAGAAGAGGCCATGGCACTACGAGAGGAATGTCTATCTGTGTTTCATTGACTAGTCAAAGGTATTTGACACTGTGAATCACAACCAACTAGCTATCTGGGAATCCCAGAACACCTGATTGTGCTCATGGGAACACAATCCTATCAAAACCTATACTTAGACCAACAAGCAGTCATTAGAACAGAGCAAAGAAACATTGCAAGTTTCAAAATCAAGAAAGAAATGTGTCAGGGATGCATCCTGTCTCCATACCTTTTCAATCTATGTGCAGAACAGATTGTACAGGAGGCTGCACTTTATGAGATGAGTGTGACGTCAGAATTGGATGAAGACTCATCAACAATTTGCTTCATGCAATTGATAAGACTTTGCTTGTCAAACTTGGACATGAAGCAGTTGCTACAAAGTCAAGGACTGTAGTCTTCAATATGAATTGAAGCTCAACGTCAAGAAGACAAAGATTCTCAACACTAGGCCCATTAGCAGCATCATAATAGGTGGAGAAGATTAAGATTGTTAACAATTTCAACTTGCTCAGCTCCACAGTCAACAATCGTGGCAGCAGAAGTCAGGAAATCAAAAGACTAATTGCTTCGGTATCATCCAGGAAGAGTGCAAACGGTCATTACAAAGACAGAAGAGGAAGAAAAGACCAAAATGGATGTCAGAAGAGACTCTGAAGATT
>NW_006400196.1:985504-987959 GCF_000299155.1 Elephantulus edwardii | reverse complement strand
GAGGGACATCATGCTTGGGAGGGTGGAGGGACAGCGCAGGAGGGGAATACCCTCTATGAGATGGATTGATTCGGTGACTGGGGTACTCGGGATGGGCGTGTCGGAGGCAGTGCGGTTGGCGCAGGATAGAGCAGGGTTTAGGGCTGTTGTACATAGAGTCACAAATGACTCGATGGCACATAACAACAACAACAATTGCTTGGGGGAAATCTACTCTCAGGGACTTAATCAGAGTGCTAAAGAGCAATGACGTCAGTCTAGAGACTAAAATTCACCTGATTCAGGCCATGATCTTCACAATTACTTGTAATGCCTCAGAGAATTGGTAAATGACTAAGGATGATAGGAGACTCAATGACTTTGAGTTATGGTGCTGGAGAAGCATATAAGGTATCAGGGTGACACTCACCTGAACAAGAAGGACAGATGGAATTTGAATGACAACTATTATTAAAATAATCCTTTTGGGAGCCTCCGCAGGGAGTAGGGAGCCTCAGCAGGAGGCAGTGTGCCTCAGGGAAAGGCAGTGAGCCTCAGCAGGGGGCAGCGAGTCTTGGCAGGGGGAAAGGGGTGGCATGTCTCAGCAGGACCCAACCAGCAGCAGCAGCAAGCAGGACAGGGAATTTGAATGAGGTACTTGGGGTGGGGTGGGGAAACCATGTTAATTGATGGACCACAAAGGACCACTTGACCTTAAGCAGGAGGGAGTGAGACAGCTGGAGCTCAACTGGGGTGACAGACCCAGTTCTCGAAGAGAAAACCAAAACTTCCTGGGTCTCCATTTAAGTCTCCACACATGCCCCCACATGTGTATCTCTGTACACACCCCCACCCCCGCATGTATCTGCGCATGTGCCCACCCTACATGCACTCATAAAAGCACCTGCCCGACCCTCTTCTGGCACTGTGACTTCAGATCAAGAACCAGCTATCACCTCAGGCATGAAAAACTCTAACACAAAAGACACAGAATACCTCACAGACGACACAAACTCAAAGCAAGATACTGCCCCCAAAAAGTGAGACTGTCAATGGATTTCCTGAAGATAGAAAATCTAATGGAACTTTCTGACACAGAATTTAAAAGAACAATGATTGAATATTTGCTATGGGTGAAAGACAAACTTGAAGAATTATGGGACACTGCAAGCAAAAACCAGAAGGAGCTTAAAAAAGAGAGGATAGAGAGTGATGACACAGGGAGGATGGAGTGTGAAGGACAGTGAGGACTGTATGTGAGAACTTAGGTAAGATGTTGTGTGAGGTCACAAGGAGGATGAAGTAAGAAAGCACAGGGAGGACGGTGTGTGAGGGCACAGAGAGGATGGAGCATGACGATACAGGGAGGACGGACTGTGAAGGACAGTGGGGACCCATGTGTGAGAGCATAGGGAGGATGCAAATAAAACAAACAATGCAGATAAAACAAGTGATGAATTAGAGGCTCTGGAAAACAATGCAGCTAAAATAAACAAAGTATTAGAGGCTCTGGAAAAAACAAGAAGCCACAATCCAAAATATGAGGTCCAAAGTTTCAGTTGCTGTCAAAATGATGGAGAGACGCATGAACAGAGTTGAAGAGATGGAACACAGAACCAGTGAAATAGAAGATAGAATCATCACCACTGATCTGTTAGATTTTTGTGAAAGCAAAAAGTAGAATCAAAAAGAAAGTAAAGAAAGAAAGAAAAGAAAACCTAAGAATAATGTGGGACACCATCAAGAGAAATAACATACGCATCATCGGAAGCCCAGAACAGGAAGAAGCTGTTAAAGGCGCCAAAAAAATGTTGTGGAAGAATTACTAGAAGAAAACTTCCCAGGCATAATGAAGAATGAGAGAATATATATTCAGGAAACTGAGTAAACACCATATTCAAGAGACTCCAAAAGAAAAACACCAAGGTATATCATAGTCAAACTTCCCAGAACCAAAGATAAGGAGAGAATTTTGAAAGCATTGAAGGAGAAACAAAGAGTAACATATAAGAAAGACCAGATAAGATCAAGTACAGATTTCTCAGCAAAAAACATGTGAGCAAGAAACATGTGGAATGACATATATTGAACACTCAAGGAACACAACTGTCAACCAAAAATACTATACCCAGTAAAATAGTTCATCAATTATGAAGGAAAGATCAATATATTCCCAGAAAATCGGAACCTAAGGGAGTTTGTAAAAACAAGACCAGGTTAGCAGGAAACACTGAGAGACATCCTTCTTACAGAGCTGCCACAGAAAGCAAGATGGAACAAAGTAACTAGCAACAACACCAAAAAGAATTCAACAAAGTGATAGCAATAAAACCTTGCCTCTCTATCAACAATCTGCGTTACGCAGATGACACAACCCTGCTCGCTGAAACTGAGGAGGACCTCATGCACTTAGTGCAGAGGGTCAAGGACTGCAGTCTTCAATATGGACTGAGGCTCAATGTCAAGAAGACAAAAA
>NW_006400196.1:982466-984874 GCF_000299155.1 Elephantulus edwardii | reverse complement strand
GGTTTAGGGCTGTTGTACACAGGGTCACTATGAGTCACAAACGACTCAATGGCACACAACAACAACAACAACAACTCAATAATCACACTGAATGTGAATCGTTTGGATGTACCACTGAAGAGAAAAAGAATAGCAGATTGGCTGAAAAAAGAATTCATCAATATGCTGTCTACAAGAGACACACCTGAAAAATGAAGATAAAGACTAGAAAAAGGGTGGGGAAAATATACTAAGCAAATGGCAACTAGAAAATATCAGGAGTAGCAATATTGATCTCTGATAAAATAAATGTTGATGTAAAAACCATCAGAAAGGACAAAGAAAGTCACTACATAATACTAAAAGGGTCAACAGAACAAGAGGGCATAACAACAATAAATATCTATGCACCAAATAAAAAAACCTGAAAAATAAAAAAAGCAAACATTAAAAGAACTGAAAAAGAAAAGAGACATTACTATAGCACTTGCAACGTCAATACGCCACTCTCAAGAAAAAATAGAACCACCAGAAAGAACTAAACAAAGATGTTGAAGAATTAAACCACACAATAAACCAACTCAATCTCAAAGATATTTATAAGCTAATGGGGAAAAAAAGCACAGCCTACCTTCTCCAATGTGCATGGAACATTCTCCAGAATAGATCACACTTTAGGCCACAAGGCAATCATCAATAAATTAAAAAACATAGAAATAATACAAAGTATATTCTCATGCCACAATACTACAAAATTAGAAATTAATAACAAGATAAAAAAGGAGAGAAAAAACCCATACATTTGGAAGCAGAGCAACACCATGCTTGGACATGAGTTGATACTAGAGGAAATAAAGAATGAAATTAAAAACAAATAACAATGAAAACACCACTTACCAAAACCTCTGGGAAATGGCCAAAGCAGTAATCAGAGGTCAATTTATAGCAATAAGCAAACACATCAAAAGACAGAAAAAACAGACTATTGACACTCTAATCCAATATCTCAAACAAATTGCAAAAGAACAAGAAAATCTGACACCTTCTAAAAAACTGAAATTATAAAAATTAAACCAGAAGTAAATGAAAAAAATTAAAACCACCAACAAAACTAGGAGTTGGGGTTTTGCGGTTTTTTCCTATTTTCTTTTCATTTTTTTTTAATTTTTATTTTGGGCGTGGCCGGTGGCTCCGCCTGGGGCCGGAGCCTGCACGCAGTTGATCTTGCCCAGAAGAGATGTGCTGGAAAGGCAGGTCTTGACTGGTGGTTTTGTCAGCAGATTCAGTAATTGGCTTGTCGGCTGCCAACAGAGCACAGGTGTTTTAGGACAGATCAGACCTATCGTCACCATGCCTGAAATAAATACTGACAATCTTGATGAGTGGCAAGTTAAACTTCAGGCCAAAATGTGCATTCTTATTGATGAAGATGACAACAGAATTGGGGCTGAGACAAAGAAGAATTGTCACCTGAATGAAAACATTGAGAAAGGATGTTGCACCGAGCATTTAGTGTCTTCTTATTCAACACAGAAAATAAGCTCCTACTACAGCAGAGATCCGATGCTAAAATTACCTTTCCAGGTTGCTTTACAAATACTTGTTGTACTCATCAATTAAGTAATCCTGGAGAACTTGAAGAAAATTATGCAATTGGAGTAAGATGGGCAGCACAGAGGCGTTTGAAAGCTGAATTAGGAATTCCATTGGAGCAGGTTTTGCCTGAAAAAAATAATTATCTAACACGAATTCACTACAAGGCTCAATCTGACGGCATTTGTGGTGAACATGAAATTCATAACATTTTGTTTGGGAAAAAGAATGTAACTTTGGATCCTGATCCCAATGAGATTAAAAGCTATTGTTATGTGTCTAAGGAAGAACTCCAAGGACTTCTGAAAAAAGCACCCTGTGGTGAAATTAAGATACCTCCATGGTTTAAAATTATTGCAGAGACTTTTCTCTTTAAATGATGGGACAACTTCTTGTTGTTGTTGTTGTTGTTATGTGCCGTGGAGTCGCCTGCGACTCATAACGACCCTATTTACAACAGCCCTAAACTCCGCTCTGTCCTGTGCCAATCGCACTGTCACTGACACTCCCAACCCAATTATCCCAGTCACTGAATGAATCAACCTCATAGAAGGCCTTCTCCTCCTGCGCCGGCCATCCACAGTCCCAAGCATGATGTCCTTTTCCAAGGACCGGTCTCTCCTCATAACATGTCCAAAGTATGTTAGATGGAGCCTCAGAATCCTTGCCTGCAAAGAGCCACCCGGTTTAACCCTTTCCAGGACAAATCTGTTTGTTTTCCTAGCAGTCCATGGTATTCTCAAAACTCTTCTCCAGCACCACAGCTCAAAGGCATCAGTTCTCCTTCTATCCTCCTTGGTCATTGTCCAACTCTCTGATGCATAACAGGTGATTGC
>NW_006400196.1:963670-964412 GCF_000299155.1 Elephantulus edwardii | reverse complement strand
CCTGTTGGAGAAGTTTTTGGATGTGTCACCAATTCTTTATCAACTATTTCAGAAAACATAAAAAGACGGAATTCTCCCGCACTCATTCTATGAACAAAACATATCCTTGATACCAAAGCCAGGTAAAACACTACCAAAATAAAAACTATAGGACAGTATCTCTCCTGAACGGAGATGCAAAAACCCTGAACAATATCTTCGTGAATAGAATCCAACAGTACATTTAAAAAAATTAATTCACCATGATCAAGCAGGATTGATAAAAGTTATGCAAGGATGGTTCAACATAAGAAAAACAAGCAACGTAATTCATCACTTAAACAAACACAAAAAAAAACCCAAAAAACCACATGATCATATCAATTAATGTAGAAAATGTCTTTGAAAAAATCCAACACCCTTTCCTGATTAAAACACCCAAGAAAATAAGATTAGAAAGGAATTTCTTCAACATAGTAAAATGTATATGCACAAACCCGAGAACCAACATTGTTCTCAATGGAGAGAGATTAAAGGCAATTCCTTTGTGTCTTCTAGGTTGCAACATCCCCATGATACATCTTCAAGGATATGAACATGTACGGCGAAACACAATCAATAAGAGTGCATCTAAATTCCATAATCAATCTCCATAATAGTCTATGTGCTTCCAACTGCCAAAGGGGCCCTTTAGAGTAGTGAGAGAAGATCTTCACCCTGAAACCCACAGCGTCCCTTTTCAGCAGGAAGTAGCTAAGAGAAT
>NW_006400196.1:958993-963570 GCF_000299155.1 Elephantulus edwardii | reverse complement strand
GACTTCTGGTAGTTCTCTGCTGATGTGCTATTCCAGTCATTTTTGGATAATCTTCAGTAAAATCTTGCTTGCATGTGAAATCAGTGAGATTGTTCCTTAGTTTCCACACTCTGTTGGGTCACCTTTCTTTGGAATAGGAACAAATATAGATCTCTTCCAGTGAGTTGGCCAAGTGATTGTTCTCCAGATTTCTTGGCACAACTTGGTGAGCACGTTAATAGATTAAATTAGTTAACCAGATTAAAGGAAAATGAAATTGTATAGAACCTAATTTCTATCATTATAATTTGATTTTGTGGTCTAATCATTCTGAAATGAATATTTTGATACCTAAAACCAGTTATTGTTTTTGTCCATACGCAGGAGTGCATACTGATTTAACTCTTTTAAATAAACCAAAAGCCAAACCCATTGTTTTGAGTCAATCTTGACTCACAGCAACACTATAAATCAGATTGTAACTGTTCCATATAATTTCCAAAGATGTAAATCTTTACGGACTCAGCCTGCCACATCTTTCTCCCAAGGAGACATTAGTTGATTGAACTGACTTTTTTGGTTAGCAAACCGTATGCTTATCCACATTGCTCTCTGGGCCTTTAAAAAGTTTTGCCCATTAGCAAGTATATGTTTTCAGAATTACAGTCAACAAGAAGCTGTTGATAAATTTGGAGTTGGGACAAACTCCTGCTCAGTCTTGACACTATTTATATTTGTTGTTGCTATTGTACTGGGTCATATAGAACAGGATAATTCTCTGAGGGCACACTGTTATGTATTCACTGTAAGATATTTTATATCACCCTGAGCTCTGTACACTAGATGCCAGTTGCACCAGTTCATTTATGACAACCAGAAATGACATCAGACATTAACAAATGTCCCAGGAGAGGGAGGGAGCAAAATTATTCCCACAAAGACATGCCAAGTTGTAAGGTGAGAAACACTGTAAAGAAGCTAATTGGAATAAATAGATATTGAAAATGGTATCTCCACTAAGGCAGTTTTTTAAACTGTTGCAAAAATTTCTTATATTTGAAACCATAAGACATGTTTATTACCCTTGAATACTTTGTAATAATAAATAACAAAGAAAAATACTTTCTTGCAAAGTTAACTTATAAGTCCAATAGAAGAATTCATCTCCTGTTAGTCTTGAACAAATAGCCTGGAATTTTAGAGGAGACAATTTTATGTAACAAGTATTTATTTTACTGAAAATCAGAAGAATAAAAAGTAACCATACTTTAAAAAATTTTTTTCTTTTATTAATTTTAATGAACATTTACAGAGATTTTGGATTTCCATTCAATCCTTGTTTCATTTTTCTCCCTGTCCACCATTTTCCCCAGTTCGCTCTTCTCTTTGAAAAGTAAAAGAAAAATTCCTTTATTGGTATACAATCCCCACCCTCAGTACACTCTATTATGAAATCTTCATTCTGGACTCTTGTCATAACCATAATACCCAATCATATATCACTTTTAAACTGTCCTCTCCCTCATCTGTTTCAATGCAGCATATATAATGTATGCAATTTTTCTCAGTCTCACCCCAACCCTGATGTCAGTCCCGTTCTACAACAGTGGCACTATGCAGTATTTGTCCTTTTGTGAATGAGATATTTCAGCATAATGTCTTCCAGGGTCACTCATTTTGAATAATATTGCATGAATTCCTTGTTTTTCAATGCATCATAGTATTCCATTGTGTGTATATACCAGAGCTTCTTTATCCATTCGTTTGTTGATGGGCACTTAGGTTGTTTCCAACTCTTTGCTTTGTGAACAAAGCTGCGATAAATATGGGTGTGCATATATCTGCCTGGGTGGCAGTTATGATTTGTTTAGGATATATTCTCGGTACAGGAATTGCTGGGTCAAATGGTATTTCTATTTGCAGCTTTTTGGGAAAATGCCATACATACTGCCTTCCAAGGTAGTTGCACCCTTTTACACTCCCACCAACAGTGAACAAGGGTTCCAGTTTCTCCAGAGGAGTTGGGGTGGGGGGTTTGTTTCGTTTTGTTTTTAAATTTATTTTTATTTTATTATTTTTGTGTGTGCACCATCAAATCAAATCTGACTGGTACAGGAGGAGATTGTCCCTCCTTCCCCAACAGAGCATCTGGTGGATTCGAACCGAGGATCTCTCCTCCGGGATTGCAGTGCAGCTTCTTGCCACTAGGCCACCAGAGCTCCCCTAGGAGTTGTGTTTTTTTTTTAAAGGTCAATAACATTGACAAAACACTAGCAAAACTAACAAAGGAAAAGACACAAATAATACAAATAAAAGATGAAATGACAATGTCATGACTGAATCAACTAAAATAAATAGGCTAACATCAGAGTATTATGAAAAACTATACTCAAACAAATAAGAAAACCTGGAAGAAATGGACAGATACTTAGAAATTCACAACCTGCCTAAAGTGGCAAAAACTTAAATTGAAAACCTGAACAGACTCATTATGAAAGAAGAAACTGAAAAGGTAAAATAACAACTTGTGGAGGGGAAAAAGCCCTGAAGCAGATGGTTGTAAAAGTGAATATTATCAGCTAATCACAAGATAAAATATTTGGGAGTATATCTATGCAGAAGCACAAAGGATCAATTCAAAGAAAATAACAAAACATTACTACAAGAAACAAAAAGAGACCTGGAGAAGTGGAAGAATTCCTTTTGCTCAATATAGGAAGACTCAATATTGTGAAAACAGCAATACTACCAAAGGCAATTTACACGTTCAATGCAATCCCAATACAAATACCAATCCTATTCTTCAATGAGATGGAAAAGGTAATCTCTAGTTTCATATGGAATATGGAAAGAAGCCCCAAAGAAGCAAAGCACTCCTTAAAAATAGAAAAAAGGGGGGAGCTCTGGTGGCCTAGTGGCAAGACACTGCACCGCAATCCCAGAGGTAAGCAGTTCAAATCCACCAGATGCTCTGCTGAAGACGGAGGGGGCAATCTCCTCCGGTACCAGTCAGATCTGATTTGACGGTACACGTAAAAAATAATACAATTAAAAAAGAAAATAGAAAAAAGGTAGGAGGCATCTCACTCCCTGATTTAAAATCCTACTACATTGCCGTAGTGGTTAAGACAGCATGGCAGTGGTACAATGAGAGACACATACATCAATGGGATAGAATTGAGAACCCGGAAATCAGTCCACCTGCCTATGAGCAACTGATTTTTGACAAGAAGATGAAATCAGTTAAGTGGACACCCTTTTTAACAAATGGTGTTGGCAAAATTGGAAAACTATCTGCAGAAGACTCAAGCAAGATCCACACCTCACTACATATACAAAAAACCAACTCAAGGTGGATCATGGACCTACAACTAAAACCAAGGACTATAAACTTCATTAAAGAAAAGCTTGGAGGAATTTTAGTAGTCCCAATCCACTACATAAACAGTATTCCAAGTATCCTGAAAAATAGAAGATAAAATAGATGAATGAGACCTTCTAAGAATCAAATCCCTATGCACATCCAAAAACTTCTCCAACACGGTAAAAAGGGAAGCAACAGACTAGGAAAAAGCATTTTGTAATGACTTGTCAGATAAAGGACTTATATCTAGAATTTATCAAATACTTAAGAACCACAACAAGATAAAGGTAAATAATCCAATAGAAAAATGGGCACAGGATATGAACAGACACTTCACCCAAGAAGACATTCAGATGGCCAACAAGCACATGAAGAAATGTTCAAAATCCCTAGCTCTAAGATATCTCTATGGGATATCATCTCACCCCAGTCAGAATAGCAAAGTTTAACAGAATAGAAAGCAACAAATGCTGGCGAGGTTGTGGAGAAACTGGAACCCTTATTCACTGCTGGTGGAAGGGTAAAATTTGGCAACCACTGTGGAAAGTGGTGTGGTGCTTGCTCAAAAAGTTGCAAGTAGAGATACCATTTGACCCCGCTGTTCCACTACTGGGAATATACCCAGAAGAGACCATAACTGACACCCAAGCAGATATATGCACACCCATGTTTATCACAGCTTTGTTCACAATAGCAAGGAGTTGGAAGTAGCCTAAGTGCCTATCAACAAATGAATGGATAGAGAAGCTGTGATATATTCACAAAATGGAATACTATGCTGCATTGAGGAACAAGGGACTCATGTAATTTTATTCAAAGTGGGTGACCCTGGAGCACATTATGCTGAGTGAAATATCGCAGTCACAAAAGGACAAATACTGCATAGTGCCACCACTGTAGAACGGGACTGTTATCAAGGTTGGGGTAAGAATGAGAAAAACTGGATAAATTAAGTCTATTGCATTGAAACGGATGAGGGAGAGAACAGTTTAAAAGCAATATATTATACGGTATTATGATTATCCTAAGAGTCTGGAATAAAGGTTACAGAGTGGAGGATAGTCAGCGTGGGGACGGGGAGGTGCGGACGGGGTTGTATACTGATGAAAGAATTTTTCTTTTACTTTTCAAAGAGAAGAGCGAACTGAGGGGGCAGGGGGCGGGGAGAAAAGTGCAACAATGAATGAATGGCAATCCAAAATCTCTGTAAATGTTCATTAAAATTAATAATAAT
>NW_006400196.1:930467-956803 GCF_000299155.1 Elephantulus edwardii | reverse complement strand
CAGAATCCCTGTGAATGTTCATTGAAACTAATAAAATTTAATAATAATAAAAAAGGGCATTTTCTTTGAGAACAGGAACTAGGCAAAGATGCCCACTATCACCTCTTCTATTCAATATGGTATTGGAAGTCTTAGCAATAGCAATAAGACAAGGAAAAGAAATAAGAGGTATTCAAATAGGCTAATAGGAGATAAAATTATCTCTCTATGCAGATGATATGATAGCATACTTAAAAAACCCTAAAGACTCAGCAAAAAAACTACTGGACATGGTTGACCAATTCAGCAAAGTGGCAGGTTACAAGAGCAACATACAAAAATCAACTGGATTTCACCACAGGAAGTGCTGGACGACAAGAAGCATGGGACCGCATTTTCTGCATTGCTCCCACAGTTATTTGAGGGGGGAGGGAAACTGCTGTCTAGCTAGACCTCACGGGACCCCTTAACTCAGGAGCAGCAAGCCACAGGCCCCAGCAGCTGAGTCCTGGACAGAAGCTGAGCCACTGTGAGGCCCTGCCACCAGGAGTAAGCACTTTGGGGAACAAACTGCTGTCTGGCCTGACCACGTGGGACCCCTTCACTCAGGCAACAGGGAGGTCCTGGGCCTCTCGGCATAGGTGAGAAGCCACTTTCAGAAGGGAACAACCAGCTTCCTCCTTGGTCCCTCAGGTACTTTTGGAAACAAACTGCTCGGGCCAAAAAGGGAGCACAAATATATAGGAGCTTCTCAAACATTGCTGGGGATCAACCTGGACATTTGAGAGCCACAGGAGCTGCAAGCATCAGCAAAGTGCAGCAACTGTTAGCAAGGCACAGCAAGACTCTGTGAGATGCAGCAAGCCACTGGGGAGAGCAGCAAGCTGGATCACAGCTGATTGCTGGACCAATTGTGGGACCTCGTCACCTTAAGCATGAAAGAGGCAGCTGAAGCTTGACTGGAGTGGCATACCCAGTTCTCCAGGGGAAAACCAGGGCTTCTTGGTTTCCATTCAGATCTCCCCTGCACTTCCTTCCCATGTTCATCTGTGTTCAGATCTCTTCCACCCCTCCACCCAAGTGTGCATCTGCAAGTGCATCCACCCTAATTTCATCTGCCTGTGTGCCTGCCCAACCTTCTCCTGGTTATGACATCAGATCAAGAATCATCTATCATCTCAGGCACAAAAAACTTTACCACACTGATGTCCCAAAAGAAGCAGACTACCTCACTCCCCACACAAGCCCAAAGAAAGATATCAAACCCCAAAAAGTGACACAGTAGCAGTGAATTTCCTGAAACCAGAATTCTGAAGCAACTTTCTGACACAGAATTCAAAAGAACAATATTTTAATACTTTCAATGGTTGAAAAACAAACTTGAAGGATTACAGGACACTATAAGCAAAAATCAGGAGGAGCTTATTAAAAAAAAAAATCCAAAACAATGCAGATAAAACTAACAAGGCATTAGAGCCACTGGAAAAACAAGAAACCACAATTCAAAATATGAGGGCCAAGGTTTCAGATACTGTCAACATGATGGAGAAAAACATGAACAGTTGAAGAGTTGGAACACAGAACCAATGAAATAGAAGATAGAATTGTCACCACTGGTCTGCTAGAGCAAAAACCAGAATCAAAAAAGAAGGAAAAAGAAGGAAAACTAAGAATAATATGGGACATCACCAAGAGAAGTAACATATGCATAATCAGAATCCCAGAACAGGAGGAAGGAAGTAAAGGCATCGAAAAAGTAGTGGAAGAATAACTAGAAGAAAACTTCCCAAGTATAATGAAGAATGAGATAATATATATTCAAAAAGCTGAGCAAACACAATATAGAATAGACTCCAAAAGAAAAACACCAAGGCATATCATAGTTAAATTTGCCAGAACTAAAGATAAGGAAAGAATTCTGAAAGCAGCGAGAGAGAAACAGAGTAACATATAAGGGAGAGCAGATAAGAGTAAGTACAGGTATCTCAGCAGAAAATATGGGAGCAAGAAGACAGTGGAATGGCATATATCAAAACTCAAATAACATAATTGTCAACCAAGAATACTGTACCCAGCGAAATAATCCATCAAATATGAAAGAGAGATCAAGATATTCCCAGAATTTCAAAACCTAAGGGAGTTTGTAAAAAAAAAAAACAAAAAAAAAAAAACCAGCATTGCAGGAAACACAGAGACGTCCTCCTTACAGAGGTGCCACAGAAAGAGGGATGGGCCAAAGTAACTAGCAAAAAGAACAAGATGACAGAAATAAAACCTTGTCTCTTAATAACTACATCGAATGTGAATGGTTTGAATGTACCACTGAAGAGAAAAAGAATAGCAGATTGGCTAAAAAGACAAAATCTATCAAAATCTACAAGAGACACACCTGAAAAATGAATTTTAAAAAGATTGAAAGTAAAAGGGTGGGGAGCAGGAAGGAGCGACAGACCACAGGAAGAAGTGATGGACAGCAGGAAAGAGCAACAGATTGCAGGATGAGCGACAGACAAGGAGCAATGGACGGAAGGAAGGAAGGAGCAAAAGACAGCACTATCTACGTTGGCCCCACAGTTATTTGGGGGGAGGGGAATTGCTGTCTAGCTTGACCATGCGGGAACAAATAATTCAGGAATTTTGGAGGGAAAACTTCTGTCAGAAATGACCACTTTGGATCTCTTACCTCAAGCAACGGGATCCTGGGAACCTCGACAAAGGAAAGAAGTCACTTGCAGAAGGGACAACAGTTGTCCTCCTTGTTCACTCAGGTACTTTGGGGAGAAAACTACTGTCAGACTTGAACACGTGGGATCTGTTAACTCAAGCTACATGGTGGTCTTTGGGCACAACGATGGAGGTGAGAAGCTACTTGCAGAAGAGACAACAGCCTTTCTACTTGCTCATTCAGGTACTTTGGGGGGGAAACTGCTCTCTACTTTGACCCCGTGTGACTCATCGACTCAGGAACTGGGGAGGAGAGGGGGGAAACTATGGTCAGACTTCACCACATGGAATCTCTGAACTCAAGCAAAAGAGGGGTCCTGGGAACTTCGATGGAGGCAAGAAGCCACTTGCAAAGGGAAAACAAAATTCCTCCTTGCTCACTCAGGTACATTGTGGGGGAAACTGATGTCAGACTTGACAATGTGGGATTACTTAAAAAATAGGGGGGTTCTGGGCACCTCAGTGGAGGTGAGAAGCCACTAGCAGAAGGGAAAACAGCCTTCCTCCTTGCTAACTCAGGTAGTTTGAGGGGGAAACGGCTGTCATACTTGGCCACATGGATCTCTTAACTGAAGCAACAGGGGAGTCCTGGACACCTCGACAGAGGGTAGAAGGCACTTGCAGATGAGACAACAGCTTCTTTCCTCCTTGCTCACTCAGAGACATTGGGGAGAAAACTGTTGTCAGACATGACCACATGGGATCTCTTAACTCAGGCAACAGAGGGGTTCTGGGCACCTTGAAAAAGGTGACAAGCCACTTGCAGAAGGGACAATAGCCTGCCCCCTTTCTCACTCAGGTACTTTTGCAGGAAACTGCTGTCAAACTTGACAAGGGATCTCTTAACTCAAGCAACAGGGGTAACCTGTTCACCTCGACAGAGGCGAGAAGCCACTTGCACAAGGGACAACAGACTTCCTCCTGGCTCACTCAGGTATTTTGGGGAGAAAATTACTGTCAAATTTGACCACATGAAATCTCTTACCTCTATCAACAGGGGGATCCTGGGCAACTCAACAGAGTCAAGAAGCAAATAACAGAAGGGTCAACAGCTTTCCTCCTTGCTCACTCAGGAATATTGGGGGGAATACTGCTATCAAACTTGACTACATGGTATCTCTTAATTCCAGCAACAGAGGGTTCTAGGGCACCTCAACAGAGGCAAGAACTCACTTGCAGAAGGGACAACACCCTCCTCCTTGCTTGCTCAATTACATTTGGGGGGGGGGAATTGTCAGACTTGACCACATGGGATCTCTACTCAAGCAACATGGGGGTTCTTGGGAACCTCGTCAGAGGAAAGAAGCCACTTGCAGAAGGGACAATAACCTTCGTCCTTTCTCACTCAGGTACTTTGGGGAGAAAACTGCTGTCAGACTTGACCACATGGGATCTTAACTCAAGAAACAGGGGGATCCTAGGCACCTCAACAGAGGAGAGAAGCCATTTGCAGGAGGGACAACAGACATCCTCCTTGCTCCTTCAGATGCTTTGGAGGGGGGGCTGCTGTCAGACTTGACCCTATAAGATCCCTTAATTCAAGGAACAGGAGGGTCCTGGCACTTCAATGGAGGCAAGAATGCACTTGCAAAAGGGACAAAAGCCTTCCTCCTTGATTTCTCAGGTAATTGGGGAGAGAATTGCTGTCAGACTTGACCACGTGTACTCTTTTAACTCAAGCAAAAGGGGTGTCCTGGGCATCCTTGACGGAGGCAAGAAGCCACATGCAGAAGGCAAAAAATACTTCCTTGTTCACTCAGGAACTTTCAGGGGGAAAGTGTGTCAGTCTTGACCTCGTGAAATCACTTAACTCGAGGAACAGGGAGTCCTGGGCACCTCAACGGAGGTGAGAAGCCACTTGCAGAAGGGAAAACAGCCTTCCTCCTTCATTACTCAGGTACTTGGGGAGAAAAGTGCTGTCAGACTTGACCACGTGGAATCTCTTAACTCACGCTACATGGGGGTCCTGAGCACCACAACGGAGGTGAGAAGCCACTTGCAGAAGAGACAACAGCCTTCCTCTTTCCTCGTTCAGATACTTCAGGGGGGAAACTGCTGTCAGAATTGACCATGTGGTATTTTTTTTAACAGATTTTCCCATTTTCAGAATTACATAGAACTGAAACAGTTTGGCAGAAGCCTACAACTGGAGATGTCAACAGAGTAAAGTTCCTCCCTACCTCCACACCATGGCTGGGGAAGACATGTGAATGTTCTTTGTTCCTACCTAGCTCCAGCAGCAGATCCCAACCACCTCCAGCGGAAGCTTGCCATCCACAGGCCCTCAGCTGTGTGTGTGGTTTTTTTTTTTTTTTTGAGGGGAAGGAGGAACAAGAGTGCTTATTTTCCTCAGAAGATCCCTGTTCAAACAAGGGGTGCCCAGGGCTGGAGAACCCAGAACCCTCATGGCTGCTGATCATAGTGGTCAGAAGTGGAAGTTGGCTCATGAGGTAAACAAGAATCCTGCAGTGCAGACAAAAGCACAAGCCCCAAACCTTCTTTTTGTATGTAAAGTTTCTTTTGCTGTCCATAGGAAATAGTCCTGCAGGTGAAGTTGTACTCTTTACAGAAACACAGTCTCTTTCACTCTCCCTTATCTTCATCTGTAGCAGAAGAGATAACTGTTCTCTCAAGCTGGTGCCACTGTCCTGCTGATCCAGACAAGGGGAGACCTGGAAAGCGCCAGAGGCTGCCACTCTAAGCATCCCAGTCAGTCGTCATATTCCTTTGACTCTTCTTCCAACTCAGTTGCACTCTCAGGCAATTTGTTGCCCATTTGTTCAAACCTTCCAGACTGTGAGTCCCACATGTACTTGACAGTCACTTTGAATTCAGCCATCTCATAACCAAAAAGCTTCAGGACGCATGTTTGCTCTGGGGTCAGCACATCACTCTCCTTACATACTTCATAGTCAGACAGCAGTGTCACCACACCTTTCTTGAGGGCAGTAGGCAGGCCCAGCTGCCTCAGCTGTGCTTCCATGGAGTGGGTGAACTGCTCCAGGGGCCCAGGATCCAGGCTCACTGTGAAAGTTGCTTTATTACCAGCTTGGGCAAAGTCCATTTCTGTGAATTTAGTCATTCACTTCTTGCTTAGTGCGATTGGTGAAAAGGAGATCAACTTCACCCTTCAGCTTCTTGCTCACCTGGTGCAGGTTGTCTCTGTACTAATCAGATGGGCTTCGACCTAAGGCCACTATCATCACCCTGTTTTTGCCAAAGAACATCTGGCTATGCTTCCAGGCATTCCAGATATCCTTCAGCCTGCTGTTCCCCATGTTGACCACGGAGAAGATGAAGAGGTACTTGTATGTGTCTACACATTTCCGAAGCTCTTCAATTAAGTTCTGTTTCAATTCCAAGCCTTTCTTGGCATTTTGGTTAAGGAAACTTTGTTGTCGCACTTGGATTTTAGCATCGCCTTGAAAACAACCACGTGGTATTTCTTATACAACAGGAGTGTCCTGGGAATGTCGACAGAGGCGAAAAGCCACTTGCAGAAGGACAAGATCTTCCTCCTTGCTCACTCAGGTATTTTGCGGGGAAAACTGCTGTCAGATTGGCCATGTGATATTCTTTTTTCAAGCAATAGGGACCCCCTCATCGGAAGCAAAAAGCCACTTGCAGAAGGGACAGGAGCCTTCCTACTTGGCTGCTCAAGTACATTCTGGGGGTAAATGCTGTTTGAGTTAAGAGATAGCTCGTGCTCAGGTCTGACAGCAGTTTCAGCAGTTTTCCTCCCAATGTACCTGAGTGAGCATACCTCCTAGGAATGCCGTTGTCGGTTCTGGAATCTCTTCACTCAAGCAACAGGGGGGTCCTGGGTACCTTGACGGAGGTGAGACACCACTTGCAGAAGGGACAACAGCCTTCCTCCTTTCTCACTCAGGTACTTTGGGGTGTGTGTGGGAGGGGGGAAACTGCTGTAAGACTTTACCACGTGGAATCTCTTACCTCAAGGAGCACGGGGGTCCTGGGCACCTCCATGGAGGCGAGAATCCACTTGCAGAAGAAACAACAACTTTCCTCCTTTCTCACTCAGGTACTTTGAAAGGGAAACTTCTGTACACTTGACCATGTGGGATCACTTAACTCAAGCAACAGGGGATCCTGGGCACCTCCACTGAGGCAAGAACCCACTTGCAGAAGGGACAACAGCCTTCCTCATTTCTCACTCAAGTATTTTGAAGGGGAAACTGCTGTCAGACATGACCATGTGGGATCTCTTAGATCAAGCAAAAGGGTGCTCGGCACCTTGACAGAGGTTAGAAGACACTTGCAGAAGGGAAAACAAGCTTCCCCCTTGCTCCTCAGGTACATTGGGGTGAAAACTGCTATCAAACTGGACTACATGAGATCTCTTACCCCAAGCAACAGGGGGCTCTTGGGCAAATCGACAGAGACGAGAAGCCACTTGCAGAGGGGACCACAGCCTTTCTCCTTGCTCACTCAGGTACTTTGGGGGGGGCGGGGGTGGGAACTACTGTCAGACTTGACCACATGGAATATCTTAACAGGGGTGTCCTGGGCACCTCAATGGAAGCAAGAAGCCACTTACAGAAGGGAAAAAACCCTTCCTTCTTGGTTGCTCAGATACTTTAGGGGGAAACTGCTTTCAAAATTGACCACGTGGAATCTCAACTCAAGCAACAGGGGGGTCCTGAGCACCACAACAGAAGTGAGAAGCCACTTGCAGAAGGGACAACAGACTTCCACCTTGCTCGTTTAGGTACTTCAGGGGGAAAACTGCTGTCAGACTTGACCACGTGGTATTTCTTATACCAAGTAACACAGGTATCCTGGGCACGTAGACTGAGGTGAAAAGCCACTTGCAGAAGGAACAATAGCCTTCCTCCTTGGTTGTTTGGGTACATTGAGGGGGAAATCGCTGTTAGATTTGACCACGTGGAATTCTTAACTCAAGCAACAGAGGGTCCTTGGCATCTCGATGGAGGTAAGAAGCCACTTACAGAAGGGACATCAGCCTTCCTCCTTTCTCACTCAAGTACGTGGGGTTGACAATTGCTGTTGATCTTGACCACGTGAATCTTTTAAACCAAGCAACAAGGGGGTATGGTACCTCAATGGAAGAGAAAAGCCACTTTTAGAAGGGACAAGAGCTTTCCTCCTTGCTCACTCAGGTACTTTGGGGAAAAAACTGCTGTCAAAAGTGATCACGTTAAATCTCTTAACTCAAGTAACAGTGGAGTCCTGGGCACCTCAATGGAGTCTAGAGGCCACTTGCAGAAGGGACAATACCATTCCTCCTTGCTCACTCAGGTACTTTGGGAGGAAAACTGCTGACAGAATTGACAACGTGGAATCCCTAACTCAAGCAACAGGGGCGTCCTGGGCACTTCGATGGAGATGAGAAGCGACATGCAGAAGGAACAACAGCCTTCTTCCTTGCTCGCTCAGGTATTTTGGGAGGAAACCGCTATCAGACTTGACCACGTGATATTTCTTTTTTTTTCTTTTGTGAATAATTTATTTTATTTGGTATACTATTTCTACTCATAGCATTTTCCTTTCTGAATGAGTAATGTTGCATTATTTTCTTTTTTTCATTACTTGATCTTGTTTTTTTTTATTTTATTAATTTTAATGAACATTTACAGAGATTTTGGATTTTCATTCATTTATTGTTGCACTTTTTTCTTTACCCCCGTCCCCCCAACCACGTGATATTTCTTATATCAAGCAACAGGAGGGTTCTGAGCTCCTCGATGGAAGCGAGAAGCCACTTGCAGAAAAAAACAACAGCCTTGTTCCTTTGTTGCTCAGGTACATTGGAGGGGGGGAGGGAATTGCTATCAGACTTGACCATGTGAGATCACTTAACTCAAGCCACAAGGGGTGTTCTGAGCACCTCAACGGAGATGAGAATCCAATTAAAAGAAAGACAAAAGCCTTCTTCCTTGCTTGCTCAGAGACTTGGAGAGAAAACTGCTGTCACACTTCACCACGTGGGATATCTTAATTCAAGCAACAGGGACGTCCTGGGCAACCTCAGTGGTGGTAAGACCATTTGCCAAAGAAACAACAGCCTTCCTTCCTGCTCATTCAGGTACTTTGGGGGGCAGGAGGGACTGCGCTCAGACTTAACAACTCATCAAACAGGGGAGTCCTGGGTGAATAGGCAGAAGTGAGAAGCCACTTGCAGAAGGGACAATGCCTTCCTCCTTTCTCACTCAACTACTTTGGGGGGAACGATGCTGTCAGACTTGACAAAGTGGAATTCTTAACTCAAGCAACAGGGGGATCCTGGGCACGTCGACGGAAGAGAAAAGCCACTTGCAGAGGGACAATAGCCTTCAACCTGTCTCACTCAGGTACTTTAAGGAAAAACTGCTTTCAGACTTGACTACATGTGATCTCTTAACACAAGCAACAGGGGGGTCCTGGGCACCTCGACAAAGGCAAAAAGCCACTTGCAGAAGGGACAACAGCTTTCCTCCTTTGGTGGGGGGAGGCGGGGGAACTGCTGTCAGACTTTGACCAAGTGGGATCTCCAAGTCAAGCAACAGAGGAGTGCCGGACACCTCGACAGAAGCAAGAATTCACTTGCAGAAGTGAAAAAGGCCTTTCTCCTTGCATGCTGAGGTACGTGGGGGAAAAGCCTCTGTCAGACTTGATCACATCAGATATCTTATCTCAAACAACAGGGGGGTCCTGGGCACCTCGACAGAGGCAAGAACCAACTCTCAGAAGGGACAACAGCAATCCTCCTGGCTCACTCAGGTACTTTGGAGAGAAAACTGCTGTCAGACTTGACCACATGAGATCTCTTAACTCAAGCAACAGGGAGGTCCTGGGCATCTCAACGGAGATGAGAATCCACTTTAAACAGGGACAAAAGCCTTCCTCCTTGCTTGCTCATATACTTGAGGAGAAAACTGCTGTCAGACTTCACCACGTGGGATCTCTTAACTCAAGCAACAGCATCCTGGGCAACCTCGATGGCAGCAAGAAGCCAATTGCAGAAGACCCAACAGCCTTCCATCTTGCTCATTCAGGTACTTTGGGGAAAACTGCTCTCAGACTTAATGTGGGATCTCTTAATTCATGAAACAGGGGAGTCCTAGGAAAATCGATGGAGACAAGAAGCCACTTGCGGAAGGGACAACAGCCTTCTTCCTTTATCACTCAACTACTTTGTGGATAAAGTTGCTGTCAGACTTGACAAAGTGGAATCTCTTAACTCAAGCAACAGGGTGGTCCTGGGCACCTCAACAGAGGAGAGAAGACACTTGCAGAGGGACAATAGCCTTTGTCCTTTCTCACTCAGGTACTTTAAGGAGAAAACTGCTGTCACATTTGACCACGTGAGATCTCTTAACTCAAGCAATGTGTGTGTGTGGGGGGGGGGGTCCTCAGCCCCTCAATGGAAGTGAGAAGCCACCTGCAGAAGGGACAACAGCCTTTGTACTTGCATACTCAGGTACTTTGGGGGGAAACTGCGGTCAGACTTGAGCACGTGGGAACTCTTACCTCAAGCAACAATAGGATCCTGGGCACCTCAACAGAGGCAAGAAGCCACTTGCAGAAAGGACAGTAACCTTCCTCTTTGGTTGCTCAGGTACTTTGAGGGGGGAAATGCTATCAGATTTGACCAAGGGAGATCTCTTAACTCAAGCAACAGGAGGGTCCTGGGCACCTCAGCGGAGGCAAGAAGCCACTTTCAGATGGGAAAACAGCCTTCCTCCTTGCTCCTTCAGGTACTTTGGATGAAAAACTACTGTCCGAGGTGACCACGTGGGATCTCTTAACTCAAGCAACAGTGGGGTCCCAGGCACCTTGATGGAGTTGAAAATCCACTTGGAGAACGGGCAAAGGCCTTTCTCTTTGCATATGCAGGTACGGGGGGAGGGGAGGTGCAGGGGACTTCTGTCAGACTTGACCACGTGGGATGTCTTTACTCAAGCAACAGAGACACCCTGGGCACCTCGACGGAGGCAAGAAGTCATTTGCAAAAGCGACAACAGACGTTCTTTTTGCTCATTCACGTACTTTGGGGGGGGGGGACTGCTGTCAGACCTTACCACATGAGATCTCTTAACTCAAGCAACAGGGGGGTCCTGGGCACCTCGACAGAGTCAAGAAGATACTTGCAGAAGGGACAACAGTATTCCTCCGTGCTCATTCAGGCGTATTGTGGGGGAAACATGCAACAGGGGGTCCTGGGCACTTCGATAGAGGTGAGAATCCACTTGCAGAAAAGAAAACTGCCTTCCTCCTTGCTCACTCAGGTTCTTTGTGGGGGGAAACTCCTGTCAGACTTGACCACTTGGGATCTCTAAACTTAAGCAACAGCGGTGCCCTGGGCACCTCATGGAGGCGAGACGCATCTTGCAGAAGGGACAACAGCCATCCTCCTTGTTCGCTCAGGTACTTTCAGGGGGGAACTGCTGTCAGACTTGACCACGTGGGATCTCTTAACTCACACAACCGGGGGGGGGGGTCCTTGGCACCTTGACATAGGTAAGAAGCCTCCTTTAGAAGGACAACTGTGTTGATCCTTGTTCACTCAGGTACTTTGAGGGCAATACTGCTGTCAGGCTTGTCCACGTTAGATCTCTTAAAATCAAACAACGGGGATGGGGGGGGGGATCCTGGACACCTCGACAAAGTAGAGAAGCCAAGTTCAAAAGGGACAACTGCCTTCCTCCTTCCTGACTCAGCTATGCTGGGGGAGAAACTGCTGCCAGACTTGACCACGTTTGATCTCTTAACTCAAACAACAGAGGGGTCTTGGGCACCTCGACTGAGGTAAGAAGCTACTTGCAGAAGGAACAATAGCCTTCCTCCATGCTTACTCAGGTATTTTGGGAAGAAACCTGCTGTCAAACTTGACAATGTGGAATCTCTTAACTCAAGCAACAGGGGGTTCCTGGGCACCTTGACAGAGGGGAGGAGCCACTTGCAGAAGGGACAACATCCTTCCTCCTTACTTACTCGGGTACTATGTGGAGAAAACTGCTGTCAGACTTGACCACGTGTAATCTTTTAACTCACGGATCAAGTGGGTAATGGGTACGTCGAGGGAGGGGAGAAGCCACTAACAGAAGGGACAACACCCTAACTCCTTGCTTACTCTGGCACTTTGGGGAGAAAACAGATGTTAGTCTTGATCACATGAGATCTCTTAAGTCAAGCAACAAGGCTCCTGGATATCTCGATGGAGGGGAGAAGCCACTTGCAAAAGAGACAACTGCCTTCTTCCTTGCTCACTCAGATACATGGGGGCAGGGGGTAACTGCTGTCACACTTGACCACGGGGGATCTCTTAACTCAAGCAACAGGGGGATCCTGGGCAACTCGATGGAGGTGAGAAGCCACTTGCATAAAGGACAATAGTTTCCTCCTTGCTCACTCAGGTACTTGGTGGGGGGGGTATAACTGCTGTCAGAATTGACTTTGTTGGATCTCTTAAATCAAGCAACAGAGGGGTCCTGGGCACCTCCATGGAGTCAAGAAGCCACTTGCAGAAGGGAAAATAGACTTCCTCCTTGCTCACTCAGGTACTTTGGGTAATACTGCTGTCTAGCTTGACCACAAAGGACACATTAACTCAGGAACTTTTTGGGGAAAACTGCTCTCAGACATGACTATGTGGGTTCTCTTTACTCAAGCAACAGTGGGGTACTGGGGACCTCGGCAGAGGCAAGAAGCCACTTGCTGAAGGTACAAGAGCTTTCCTCCTTGCTGCTTATTCCCATTGTGGGGGGGAAACTGCTGTGTCTATCTTGACAATATGGGGATCATTAACTCAGGAAATTTAGGGGAGAAACTGCTGTCAGGCTTGACCATGTCGGATCTCTATACTAAAGCAACAGGGATCTGGGGCACCTCGACATAGGCTAGAAGCCACTTGCAGAAGGGACAACAGCCTTCCTCCTTGCTTACTCAAGTACTTTGTGGAGAAACTGCTATCAGACTTGACTACAAGGGATCTCTTAACTCAAGCAACAAGGGGGTCCTGAGCACCTTGACGGAGGCAAGAAGCCACCTACAGATGGGGAAACAGCCTTCCTCCTTGCTCCTTCAAGTACTTTGGGAGGGAAACTGCTGTCAAACTTGACCACATGGGATCTCTTATCTCAAGCAACAAGGGAGTCCTGGGACCTCGAGGGATGGGAGAAGCTACCTGAAGAAAGGACAACAGCCTTCTTCCTTGCTTACTCAGGTACTTTATGGGGAAAACTGCTGTCAGAGTTGATCACGTGGGATTTCTTAATTCAAGCAATAGGGGCTCCAGGACACCTTGACAGATGTGAGAAGCCATTTGTAGTAGGGACAACAGCCTTACTCCATACTTATTCAGGTGCTTTGTGGAGAAAACTGTTGTAAGACTTGACCAGGTGTTATCTCTTAACTCAAGCAGCGGGGGGGGGGGGGGGGTCCTGGGCACCTCTATGGAAGCGAAAAACCAGTTGCAGAGGGACAGCAGCCTTCCTCCTTGCTCTCTCCAGTACTTTTTGGAGAAAACTGCTGTCAGACAAGACCACGGATATCTCTTAACTCAAGCAATGAGTGGGGAGGAGGTATCCTGGGCACCTGGATGGAGGCAAGAAGCCACTTGCAGAAGGGACAAAAGCCTTCCTCCTTGCTCACACAGCCACGTTAGGGGGGAAACTGCTGTCAGATTTGACCACATTAGATCTCTTAACTCACGGAATTGAGGCATCCTTGGCATCTCGACGGAGGAGAGAAGCCACTTACAGAAAGGACAAAAGCCTTCCTCCATGCTTACTCAGGTACTTTGGGGGGAAAACTGCTGTTAGACTTGACCAGGTGGGATCTCTTAACTCAAGCAACAGGGAGGTCCTGGGCACCTCGATGGAGGCAAGATGCAACTTGCTGAAGGGACAACAGCCTTCCTCCTAACTGCTGTCAGACTTGACCATGTGGGAGCTCTTAACTCAAATAAAAATGGGGTTCCATCCATTTTATGTTTATTTCCACTCATCAGAAATATCCACTTTCCCTGAACTCATTCTTCCTGTTCACTGCTACTTTTATTCTGGAATAGTCCTTGCTGGGAGTTATCTGGCACCTCCTCCCATCGAGAACTCTCTGCCCCTATTATTCTTCTGCCTTCTGCCTTCTCCCCTCCCTCTTCCTATACACTCTCTGACTTATTTTCTGACTTTTCTCTCTCCCTCAGAATGGTCCATTTGCTTATAAAATTCCCAAGGTACTGTTCAGAACAGCCCACAGGCATTTTGCCTCCAGGCATTTTAAACTCCCTTGGGATTTACATCCATTACTGAACTCCTGTCTGTACATCCACAGAAAAATCACAGATCTGTGTCTCTAGATCCTCCCATACCAAGTAGTGCCAGGTGCTTTTCCCCAGGCTATTGATTGCATGAGGGGACGCCCTCATCATCCTTAGCCTCTGTCCATATCTGAGACTCCCGGTTTCCAGGATATGCCCTGAAATCTCAGTTGCCTCACCCATAGACCTAAACACCATGGGTAGCCGAATGTCTAGACCCCCCACAGGTCAGTTCCTTGAGCTGTCTCCTCTTAAACCTTTCAAATCTGGGCCTGGCTGTGGACCTCCACCCCAAGAGACTACTTTTTTACTGTAACCAAGCATGGCCACAATACCAGCTAGATAATAACTCTCAGTGGCCTGAGAATGAAATCTTTCATTTCAATGCTCTTTGAGATCTTGACAATTTCTGCCAGCAGACTCAGAGATGGCCAGAAATCCCATATGTACAAGCTTTCTTTTACTTTTGTCCCCATCCCTCTCTCTGTAAAGCCTGCCAACCTGTGCAGGTTCTCTTAGCCCAAATATCTTCAATGATTAAGTCTCCCATTACCAAATTATCTTTTTACCTTACTCCCCCCCCAAGACCCATTCTCATGCCCTCCAGAAAACTCTGTCTTTTCAGACCCTGTAGACTTCCTTTCCCAGAGTCCCCCTTCCCCCTACCCACCATTCCCTCCAGAACCCACCACCTCTTCAGTTCCAGTTAGACCATACTCAACTACCCTCACCCTCACATCACCAGTTGCTAGCTACACCTTATCCCACCAGATCAAGTCTCTCCTCTGTCCTCTTAGAGAAGTTGCAGACATTGAGGGTCCCATTCGCATTCACACACCTTTCTCCCTAACTGAGCTTTCCCAAATAGAAAAGCAACTAGGCTCATTTTCCAAAGACCCAACAACCTGTATAAAAGAATTTAGTGCCCATCAACAAACGAATGGGTAGAGAAGCTGTGGTATATTCGCACAATGGAATACTATGCTGCATTGAAAAACAAGGAACTCATGCAATATTATTCAAAATGGGTGACCCTGGAGGACATTATGCTGAGTGAGGTATCTCAGTCACAAAGGGACAAATGCTATATGGTGCCACTGTTGTAGAATGAGGCTGGCATTGGGGTGGGGGTAAAACTGAGAAAGACTGGATGAAATATGTTTGTGGCATTGAAGCCTATGGGGGAGAGAATAGTCTAAAAGTATTATATTTTAGGGCATTATTTTTATCGTAGGAGTATGCAATGAGGGTTGTAGAGTGGATTATATTTGGGGCTAGGGGGTGGGGTTTGGGGAGGTGCGGGGGGGATTGTGTACCAATGAGGGAGTTTTTCTTTTGCTTTTCAAGGAGAGGAGCAAATGGGGGGGGGAGGGGTTTGAGCGGGGAGAAGGGTGCAACAGTGAATGAATGGAATCCCAAAATCTCTGTAGATGTTCATTGAAATGAAAAATAAACAACCTAAATTTTAAAAAAAAGAATTTAGGTATCTAACCCAGACCTATAACCTCACCTGGCATGATCTCTTTGTTGTACAGTCCTCTACTTTGACCTCAGAAAAAAAAGAACATGTTCTCACTGCTGCCACCAGCATACAGACCAGGTACACTTAACAGCTAGCACTATGCCAGTTGACTCCCAAGCCGTCCCCCAGCAAGAGCCAAAATCAACACACCAAGTTAATACAGTAGCATGAAGGGATGGTTGAGCCAAAAGCAACTGTATGATTCAGTGTCTGTTAGCTGGCCTACATACCATCTCCCATAAAGCAGTTAATTTTCATAAACTTAGAGAAATTATCCAAGCTAAGGACAAAAATCCAGCCACTTTCCTTAACTGTCTCACTAAAGCCCTAAGCCAATATACCCACTTAGACACTACCTCCTCAGCAGGAGCCGTCACCCTAGCTACTCATTTTATTATTCAATCGGCCCATGACATCAAAAAGAAACTCAAAAAGGCTTAAGATGGCCCTCAAACACCAATTTGAGACCTGGTAAACATGGCCTTTAAAGTTTTCGATACCTGAGTGAAACAGGCAGAGGCTGACTCACACTCAACAGAAGGTGAATCTGCAGGCTGAAGCTCTAATAGCTACCCTATGGAGGGTGGTGGTAAAGGGTCAGAAAACACCCCCGCTCATTCAAAGATCCAGTTACCTCATGGTGCATGCTTCCAGTGTGGCAAAAAAAAAGCCACTGGGCTAACCACTTCCCTAACCCTACCCCTCCAACATAGCGTTGCCCTTAC
Organism: Elephantulus edwardii; assembly: GCF_000299155.1. NCBI lineage: Eukaryota > Metazoa > Chordata > Mammalia > Macroscelidea > Macroscelididae > Elephantulus > Elephantulus edwardii. Next base: position 940,572 of record NW_006400196.1, on the reverse strand, counting down.
CATTGGAAGGCTCACTGCCCTTCAGCGCCTAGCCATGGTAAGGCAGCCCCCGCACCAGACCCAGGCCCTATCCCAGCTGACCTTCTGGACCTGGCTGCTGAAGATTGAATATTCCCAGTTTTGACAACCCCCATCGCCTTTGCTGAGCCCAGGGTAACTTTCAGGTAGCGGGTAAGCCAGTTTCCTTTCTGGTTGACACAGGGGCTACCTTCTCAGTACTCCTTTCCTTCTCTGTTTTTCCCTTCCCAGGTCTCAGTAATGGGAATTTATGACCTCCCATCCAAGCCTCTTAGCACTCAACTTCTCCTCATTACCCTCGACAAATGAGTACTCAGTCATTCCTTTCTAATTATCCCTACCTACATACTCAACTCCCTTACTAGGCAGGGACCTCCTGTCTAAACTTGGGGCTGTGTTGCTCTGGGAGTCAAACGAGCCTAGTTCACCTGACCAGCCTTTAGTAATTAGCATTCCTTCCCTCTAAACCCCCTCCTGCATTACCTCTACCACCAAATGTTGTCAACTTCATTGTATGGGATCTTTCCAACCCACTGTAGCCTCTCACCATCAGTCTGTTCTCATTATTCTGAAAGACCCTTCCTCTTTCCATTATACCCCAATTCTCTACCTCTGCACAACACTGTAGGGGCTTAATACCTAAAATTACCTTCTTACTCTCCAATGAGCTTCTTATCCCCAAAAACTTTCCATGTAATACCCAGATCCTGCAAGTTAGAAAAGCTGATGGATTTTACTGCCTAGTTAAGGATTTGTGACTGATTAATGCAGCTGTTGTATGTTGTTACTATATAAATGAATTAGGACTAGTAGAAAAAAGTGTCTCTAAATTGACAAAATTAGCTGAAGAATTAAAAAACAGACAAAAAAACCCCCTCCCACACAAACCTTTTTCCCAATTGGCTTGAGAAACTTTTTGTAGCCTGGGTTCTTCCTTTTCTAGGAACAATAGTAATCATAAGCATATTGTTATTAATCATAAGCATATTGTTATTAATCATTCCAGGCCTCTTTAAGTTCTTACTGCACAGGATCAAGGAGATGACCAACTTAACTGTAAATCAGCTATTACTACTCTAACCTCTGAACCCCCCAGATCTTTGCCCCTGCTCAGCAGGAAGTATCCAGAACAGAAATGCATCACCCTTTATCACCAAAAGGCACCATCAGCATAGAAAACTGGGAATTGTATCATGTCAGCAAGGAGAATGAACAGATTGACTCACCCACCTGGCATGACCAACAACTAACTACAGTGGAATATCTTTACCCTTCCTCATTACCTAGACCTTGTTATAAGAACCTGCCCAAATACACCTTGGGTGTGGATTCCCTGGTCTCTCCCTTCAGACCAAGGAAGCTCACCTGGGATCTCCCTTAATAAAGCTGTCTTTAAACTTTCTTTCTTACCCACTGGTTCCTTTCTGTCAAGTCCGTGATCTTACAAGTATGTGCCTAGTTGACACAGCAGTGGTCACAAGGCAGACAGGAGGTGTAGGTGAGGAGAAAGGAGTGAATCTTAAGCACAAGCTTGAGATGTAAAACAAAGGGAATTTGGGAAGGATTTGTGTTGCCAACCCAAAGGCACACAGTTTGAATCCACCAGATGTTCCATAAGAGAAAGATGGAAAATCTCCTCCCAGAAAGATGTGCCTGTTGTTGACCAAGTGCGATTTACTGCTTATGAAAACCCTCTGGAGGGTCAGCTATGAATACATACCAACTTGACAGTATACAACAACAATGTAGTTTGCTTGGTCTTTGGTTGCATTTAATTGACTTGTGAAACTGCAGCTAAAGGACAAAAGAGAGCCATACTGAGAAGAAAACATCTTTGTTTAGTACTTGCTATGGAGGCTACAGCTGAATCTGAACCAATGGCAATAAACAATCTCTTTGAAAGTCTTTCTCATCTCCTGACTCCGGAAGGCATATATCAGAGGATCAATCACAGAATTACACATGATAAGTATGAGGTACATATTGAAGTGAGACATAAAGCAAGAACAATAGAAGTTTTGTGGGCAAGAGATCATTAAAATGAGGTGGAGGAAGAAGGGGGCCCAGCATATGATGAAGATGCCCAGCAGAATGGTCAAAGTGACTGCACCACGCATGCTGGTCTTCTGTTGCACAGAGCCATGCCCAGGCAGAGTTGCTATCTGCTTGATATGAGTCTGTGCCAGGAGGAACATATGTATATACAGAGACAACATGAGGAACAGCATGGTGAAAAACATGGAAATAAGGCAAATGATGACATAAGTGGATTCATAATAAATGATGAAGATTATGCCACAGCCTGTGCAGAAGGTCCAGATGCAGGCGATGATCACTCCTGAGCGCCTCACAGTCATGATATGATGATAGCGCAGGGCATAGAAGATGGTGACATATCTGTCTACTGCAATAGCCAGCAAGCTGCACATGGAGGCCACCACAGAAATGCAGATCATGGAGTCAAATATGTTGTCAATGTGGCGCACAGAAGCATCAGCTATCACTAGGTGTCTGTTGTTGATCAAGTATATAGCAATGGTCTCCCAGGCATTGGACATGCTCACCAGCATATCTGCCACAGCCAAGCTGCACACAAAGAAGTACATGGGTGAGTGCAAGTTCTTGTTCTTCACGATGACCCCAATGACCAAGATGTTCTCCAGGAGGCTGATGACTCCCAGAGTCAGAAACACCTCTGCTGCGATGCCCATCTCTTCACACCGGGAAGACTTATTCTTGGCATTTGATCCTGAAATGTTGCCCTCTGTGACATCCAGGCTGAGATACAAGAAGTGCTGGTACAATGAGGAGTTCATTGCTAGAGTAAAATGCTTCCTCTTCACAGCCGTTAATTTACTGTAAAATAATTTTTATATCATGACCCAACCTATTAATAAAAAAATAACAGGATGCCAAACTAAGCAAAGCTTAAGGATGGGGATATCAGCAGGGATATGTATCTGAGGGGCTCATCTGGCTTGCTCTATCTTTCTTGTAGTCCTGATCTCCAAAATGCTCTCCTGGCAGCATACAGATTACAGAATTTTTTCAGAAGCCCTTTCTGAGATTCTACCCCCAAGCTCCATACTTTGACACACTCTAAACATACCTTAAGGAGGTGGCCTAGTGTTAAGGAGCTGTCAGCATAGTTGGAACCAACTGCTCAAAGAGGAGAAAGATGGAGACCCTCCTCCCATGAGATTTATTGTCTCTCGAAAACCAGCTGGAAGGTCAGCTATGTGTCAGTTCTGACCCAATGGCAGATAACAAGTACATCATCAGAGTACATCATTTGAAGTTTATAAACTACAAAACCTCAAGTCTTCTGATTTTCACATTACTATGGCTCCTGTACTGTATCATCCTCAGGTGAGCTTGGGTTTCTAAAGAATAAACTCATATTCCCTTAAGAAAGACGGTACTGTTAGCATATTTTTTAATACATAACAATTAGGATTAAGTCTTCCTAGCTATAAATAAGATTGTAACTAAAATGGTCTCTTAGCTTGAGCTTAATAACGTAAAAAGTATCTTTTTTAAAAAGTATCTTCAATTTGTAAATTTGGGTTGCATATACTTAAAACAGATGCTGTTTCCCTCTCAATAAATAGTATCCACTAATTTTGCATTATTTGAAATATATTTATATATAATTAACAGTCTTTTTAAGTTCCATATAAACACAATGTGGAGAAGCAAACCTTAACTTTGCTAAGTGCTGGAGAAAGATCTTTCACTTTAATTGTTACACAATTGCTCTTATGATTAATACTCCAAAATCCCTCCCTCCACCCCTCATCACAAACACCCCTCTAAAACACACACACACACACACAGAGTGGGTGATGATTGTTGTTGTTGTTGTTGTTGAGTGCCGTAGAGCCATAGCAATCCTATGAACAACAGATCTGAACCCAAGTCCATTGCTACAGTCACTGTCAATTCTGTTATTATTCTCAGCATTAACAGTAGTAACCGAAGTGCTGAACTACAATCCTTTCTTGTGTATCTATGCATAGTTTTATTTCAGGCATAAACTGGTTATCCTATCAAACATAATCACCAGAGAAGCTACCTGCGTGTCCGCACTCTCTTTGGCTGATGAAGCATGATTTTGCTCATTCCAAACAGTCCACAGTAAAGAGAGAACTGGGGCTACTTACTAGTCCCCGCTGGGCCTCCTCTCTATAGCCGGAGCAGCCCTCAGCCCCAGAAGCCTGCGTCTGTGCCATCCCATCCACAAGGAACCTCTGGCTCCTGCAGGCCTGCCTGCCCCTGCATGCCCAGCAGGTCCCTCCCATTGCAGAAAGTGGCCAAAAGCCCAAACCCTGGTTCTTGGTATCACCTAGAGGGCCTTTGCAGCAGAACAGTCCCTCCTCCAGCCAGGTCATCACCATTCAGTCCATTCCCAGGCACATGGATAGGAGGCTAAATGTCTATCAATGGAAAAATTCCTTCCCAAAAAGGAACTCATTCTTTTTTGTTTTACCAGAGTCATGTTCCAAGACTTAACACTTGGCATACTTTTCAGACCCTTTTCCAAAATGCTATGTGTTTTTATTACTCAGTATAAAGTGAATAAAAATACTTTCCTCAGGTGGAGTATCAAGAATATTGGCAATAGGTGCTGTACTTCCATTTCTCTGATAAAACTAACATTCCACATCAACACAAAAGGATTCTTCATGATACAAGATAAAGATAGCTGTATAAATAGAGTGACAGGTATGTTTCCTGGGCTGTGGTAGAATTTAGTGATTTTTATGACTTTGGAAATTGAAATGTGACTTGGGGTGAGGGTGACACCAATGTGCAGCTTCTATTGTCCACCACAGTGGTAATGTCACTCATAAGGGTGGTGTCAAGTACAAGAAGTTACACTGTCAGAGAGGGTAACCAAAAATGGCTGGCAATAAATTTCTTTTCAGTGTGCCAGTTAGTTATAAAAACAAATACATTCTTGTTGGCAAGATGGTAGACCAGGAAGGAGGCAGTCCAGATTCTCTCCAACTAAGACACCAGAAAACAAATGTAACATGTTGTTATGTGCCCTGGAGTCAATTATGACTCATAGCAACTCTATGAACAACAGATCTGAACCTTGCTCCCTCCTTATAATCTTCCAACTGCTCAATGTATTAGTAGAGTCACAGTGTTGAGCTGTCTTGTTGAGGATATTCCTCTCTTTCTCTGACCCTCCACCTTTCCCTACATGAAGACTTTATCTAAGGATTTGGCCTCTCTTGAAAATACGTCCTAAGTATGTGATATGAAGTCTTGCCATTTTTGCCTCTAAAGAACACCTTGATTGTTCTTTCTCCAAGACAGATTTAGGGCTTTGGATATCCATGAAATATTCAGTTCTCCTGACCAACAACAAAATTTAAAGGCATTGTTTCTTCCTCTGTCATCCTTATTCATTGGCCATCTTTTAGATACGTAGGAAAATACCATAGATTGATCAAGTGCACTTAGTCCTTAAGCTGATATTTTTGCTCTCTTGCACTTTGGAGAGGTCCTTGACCGCCGATTTTCCCAGTGCAAGACTTCTAAGGTTACTTCACTGCTTCTATCTTGATTGTGGATCCAAGTAAAATGAAACTGTTGACAATATTAACCTGTCCTCCATCTATCATGATGTTACCCTATTGATCTAGTAGTGGAGATTTTGGTTTTCTTGGTGTTCAGATGCAACCCATATTGAAGGTTATAGTCCCTATTGCTCTTCAAGCTTTCTTGACTATCGGTAAGCCAAGGTTGTATCATTTGCACAATTCAGGTGTCTACACCACAAGCTGATGACAATAAGAAAAGCACAATTCTCAGTTCTTTCCTATTTCCTCCTGGAGCCTAGGGGAGTAAATGGCTTACCACCATCACCACTACTCACCAGGAGGCTAGTAGTGCTCCACTAGCCCTGCTCCAGCTCCATTTGAGGCCACACTTGCAGCATTTTGTACCTAGCATGAAAAACAAATACACATCTCAATGTTCAGAAATGTGCTCCCTACATCCAAATGACTGCTAACATATCACCTCTGTCTGAGGTTCTTGTCCTTGGCATTCTTGTGGATTCCATCCTTGGCATATGACACACTCCATTTGGAGCAATGTGCCCCCAACTGGAAGTGACTGTCTTCATGCCAGCAGAGTTTGCCCTCTCTAATTGGGTGCTTGCCTATACCCATTTCCTAGAATGCCAAAGATTTCATCTCTGATCAAGCCAAACACCCTGGAAATCTCTGAGGCGAGCAGAAGCTCCATCCTAGGCCAGGTGCCTTGCTCCTTAAAATCTCCAAGACCAGAAAGCTCTCCACTGGCACAATGACAGGCACAGAGACTAATGGAACAGAATCAATAACCCAGAAATGGACCTCTCTACCTATAGTCACCTGCTATTCGACAAGAAAATAAAACCTATCAAATGAGGAAATGACAATCTCTTCAAAACTGGCAAAAGCTGATAAAACTATATTGCTACCTGTAGAAAGCTGAAACAAGATCCATATCTCATATCGTACATTTTTAAAAAATCAGCTCAAGATGGATCAGACACCTGGGAGTAAAGCCCAAAACCATAAAGTTCATAAGAGATAGACAAGGTTCAAGCTTAGAAGGGCTAGTCTATCATATAAAGAGACTGACAAAAACAAATGCACAAGCTGGAGAGGACAAAATTGAAAAATGGGACCTCCTAAAGAGTAAATATCTGTGCTCATCAAAACAATTTTCCAATAGACTGAAAAGAAAACCTGACAACTGAGAAAAAACATTTTGCAATACCTCTCATACAAGCAAAGTTAAAAAATAAGCAATGAAAAACAAATAGTTGTACACTCTGTTTTCACAATGCATAACAGAAGGGGAAGATGAGGAAGACTGGATGCCATTATTGGAAGCCCAGCTCGCTCACAAGTGGGTTTCAGGATTACTGAGAGTCCAGCCTGCAAAAAGGTAACTCTCTGGTTTAATATTAAAGAGAAACTTTTGTCCTCTGTCCTGCAAACGAGCTGAGAACTTGGAGGTCTCTCTTCCTGTAAATCATATATCTTAAGTAGTTTTGGTCTCCTGATTCTTTTCATGTGAAAAGGAACAAATTCCAGAACACTTGATCATTCTAATGCGAAACTTATACTTGGACCAGGAGGCAGTCGTCAGAACAGAGCAAGGGAAAACTGCATGGTTCAAAATTGGGAAGGGCGTACGCCAGGGATGCATCCTATCTCCATACCTTTTCAACCTATATGCAGAACAGATTATCTGGGAAGCTGGGCTCTATGAGGAGAATTGTGGGGTCAAGATTGGTGGACGATTTATCAACAACCTGCGTTATGCGGATGACACAACCCTGCTTGCTGAAACTGAAGAGGACCTGAAGCGCCTGCTGCAGAGTGTCAAGGACTGCAGCCTACAATATGGATTGAGGCTCAATGTCAAGAAGACAAAGATTCTCACCACTGGACCAATTGGCAGCGTCAGGATGGATGGTGAAGAGATTGAGATTGTACACAGCTTTAGTTTGCTTGGCTCCATAGTCAACAGTCTTAGCACCAGCAGCCAGGAAATTAAAAGGCTCCTTGCCATGGGAAAGTCTGCTGTTAGGGACCTCTCCAAAGTACTGAAGAGCAATGGTGTCTCTCTGGAGACTAAGGTGCGTCTGATACAGGCTTTGGTCTTCCCAATCACTTGTTATGCATCAGAGAGTTGGACAATGACCAAGGAGGATTGAAGGAGAATTGATGCCTTTGAGCTGTGGTGCTGGAGAAGAGTATTGAGAATACCATGGACTGCTAGGAAAACAAACAGATTTGTCCTGGAAAGGGTTAAACCGGGTGGCTCCTTGGAGGCAAGGATTCTGAGGCTCCGTCTAACATACTTTGGACATGTTGTGAGGAGAGACCGGTCCTTGGAGAGGGACATCATGCTTGGGAGGGTGGAGGGACAGCGCAGGAGAGGAAGGCCCTCTATGAGGTGGATTGATTCCGTGACTGGGATAATTGTGATGGGAGTGTCAGAGACAGTGCGATTGGCACAGGACAGAGCGGAGTTTAGGGCTGTTGTACATAGGGTCGCTATGAGTCGCAGGTGACTCGACAGCACATAACAACATAACAACAACATCATAAAGAACAGAGTGTGTGTTCTCCCTTGGTCAATTGTTTCTGAGCTTTAAACTGAGATATGAGATCACTGTTTATTATGATTCCATGGAAATCTTAAAAAACGAGATCATTGCTTAGACCCCTATAACATTCCAATAAACGCAGACCCAATAAAGGGGGCTCCCGTTGCCACATCTTTTCTTGTCTATGTGAGTGTGTTTTACTTGGCAGCAGTCCTGTCTTGTCTTTTGTGTGCGTTCGTCTCTTTATGTTAATTTCTCCCAGGAAAAAGAGTTGCGGTTTGCAACAGAACCCAAGGGGGTTTGTAAAACAAGACCAATGTTGCAGGAAACATTGAGAGATGTTCTTCTTACAAAGGTGCCACAGAAAGCAGGATGGACCAAAGTAACCAGCAAGAACACCAGAAAGAACTCAACAAAATGATAGCGATAAACTTTGCCTCTCAATAATTACACTGAATGGTAATAATTTAAATAAAGATTGGAGAAAAATACAAAAATGCTGTATACAAGAGACATAACAGAAAAGGGAAGAAAAAGAAATACTGAAAATAAAAGGATGTAAAAAAACACCCACCAAGCAACTAACCAAGCAAATGGCAGCCAGGAAAAAGCCGGAATAGCAATATTAATCTCTGATAAAATAAATTTCAATGCAAAAACTATTACAAAGGACAAGGAAGGTCACTATATAATGCTTAAAGGGTCAATAGAACAAGAGGACATAACAATAATAAATGTCTATGTACCAAATGATAGAGATGCAAAATATACAAAGCAAACATTAACAAAACAGAAAAAAGAAATAGACAAGCTCCCTATAGTAGTAGGAGACTTCGATACACTACTCTCAAGAAAAGATAGAACTACCAGAAAGAAACCCAAAAAACATGCTGAAGAATTAAACCACATGATAAACCAACTAGACCTCATAGAGATATACAGACTAATGCAGCCAAAAAAAGTGCTGGATACTTTCTCAAATGTGCATGGAATAGTCTTCATAATAGATCAGATTTTAGGTCACAAGGCAAGCATCAATAAATTAAAAAAATATAAATAATACAAAGCATCTTCTGAGATCACAATGCTATAAAATAAGAAATTAATAACAAGAGGAAAAGGAGAGCAAACTGTACATTTGGAAACTGAACAACACCTTGCTTGAACATGAGTGGATTCTAGAAGAAATGAAAACTGAAATTAAAAATTCCTTGAAAGAAATGACAATGGAAGCATAATTTATCAAAATTTCTGGGAAATAGCCAAACCGGTAATTAGAGATCAATTTATAGCAATAAGTAAACACATCAAAAGGCAAGAAAAATGATCCTGGACTCTCTGACCCAACATCTCCAACAAGTTGAAAAAAACAGCAAGGAAACCCAACAGCCTCTGAAAAACCGTGAAATGATAAAAATTAGGGCAGAAATAAATGAACTAGAAAACAGAAAAACAATTGAAACCATCCACAAAACCAAGAGTTGTTTCTTCAAAAAGGTCAATAAAATTGACAAACCACTACTTATACTAACAAAAAAAGAGAGAGAAAAATAATCCAAATAAGAGATGAAAGGGGCAATGTCACAACAGAAATAATTAAAATAAAAAGGTTGACAATGGACTATTATGAAATACTATACTCAAATATATATGAAACTTAGAAGAAATAGACAAATACTTAGAAACTCAGAACCAGTCTAAGCAGACACAGACTGAAATCAAACACCTGAACAGACCCATTACAAAAGAAATAATTTAAAAAGTAATAAAACAACTGCCATGAGAACCTGAGGTGGGCCACCTTGGCCAAGTGTGCTGAGCCTCTACATCTTGTGGTTCCTAACCTCTACACTATAATAGACATAGCGCTAGTCTATAGGCCTTTTATTGTAAGAACCACCTTCCCTCTGTAACTTGATTTGTGCCACTATTAGAACTTCTACTCAGAATATTATTGCTTTT